>NC_062520.1:23078252-23098252 GCF_022655615.1 Tachysurus fulvidraco | reverse complement strand
CTTCAGCAATCCTGAAGCTTATGGTCATGCCAATAAACCCCATTGAATTGTGTTAAATGAATCCATAAAGTAATAAAAATTGGACCATATTAAATACACAGCATTAAGGAAACTTATACGGTAGCTGTACAGTAGGAATGCATTTTTATAAACATTTTGATTGCAACTTTTGTTTGATAGACATAATAGGAATGTTTTTGAGTAATTAGTTTTTTTGTACTTTTTCTAATATCAAAATATAAATGATGCATAGAATATAAATGATAAGTAAATGGAATACAAGTAAAATGCAAGTAAAAAGCCAAAAGTAACATCTGATAGTGGAAATGAACCTTAGAAACTTTTACACACAGATTAACTACTAGTCATTTATAATTAACCAATAAGCCAACGGCAATCATTTCCAGAAATAGTTTCAGGATGTATTTAAATAGCACTTCATAGTTTAGCTAATACTTTATAATCACTTTCATTAATGCATCATTAATAGGTATAAACATGCTAATCAACACATTGAACAAACATCGACAAATGTACCACATGTATCGCAAAAGACCCGTACTTTATAAGTACAGGTAAACGTGTAAACTATAGCTTTAAACCTCAGATGCAGCTAAACATCGTGGTAGCAACTCTACATATGTCTAGACATGAATTCAGTAGTTATTATATAGATGTTTTGGCAGTATGTAAAATGTAGTGGAAGCAGTTTATCTTGTAATCTTGTAGTAAATCTGCATCTTGGGTCCTTTGCTCTACAAGAGTCACCTTATCCACTCTTGATAGAAACTGCTATCATTTTTATATTGTACATTTATGTATAAGCTACACTTTGTTAGATTTTGAAATTGGATGGTAGTAAAGAAAAGAACAGATCAGACACAAAACACTGTGACCTTCATTATTTGGCTAACACACATTAAGTTCGATTGCTGAAATGCTGTAATCTTGAGTAACTACATGAACACTTATTTCAGATGATTTTCTCATATTACATTTGTAATAACTTTTAGTTATTAAGGATACAATAATAAATATAAATACATGAAAAACTATGGCTCTTTTTAACTAGTAATTATTGATGTATTTATGAATGTTTAGGTGTTTAATTTACTTCCTGAGGCTACTTACTACTATCTACTACTACTACTAAACATTTAGGTTAACTAACATCTTGTTGTCATTTTAATGGTTATTTTGTCTCATCAGATGTGATTGTGAGCTCATTTATTATTTTTTTGTTAGCAGACTTTTGTTCATTTACATTCAGTATATAATGATATGAACTATCATATAGAAATGCATGTTTTAATGGACAAATTCTAGATAATTAATAATTCATTTATATAGATCATAAAAGCATTAATTATAGTTATAAGCTCATCATTGGAGTGTCCCTTACATGTTGTCTCAGATTGTCAATATTGTCACATTATAATCTCCAACTGCCTACACAATAAGCAATAAGAAATCCTTTTGTTACTGTTTACACAGAATGTAATTAGTCAACTAATCCTATTTTCTGTATCCAACCACTTATAGCTGACAGATTTGCCCTCATGAGGCTTAATTATAGTTATGTATAAGTTACATAAACTGTGGCTGAATTAGTAGATGCAGATAGATTATAAGACTGGGCTGTAAAGAAAGAATACTGTTGCATTCTAACACTCGGTTTCTTGTATTGTACACTAACTGCTCCCTTCACTTCTACTTATTTACTCTTACCAATTATTTAAACAGCACTGGCAGAAATGTAGACGATCAAAGCAGAACTTTAACCTGTAACACAGCCTGCGTAACACAGCGTAATCCCATCAATCTGACTAGAGAACACAACTAAATGATTTCAAAAGACACACTGAATTATTCCCTGAATGATTCTCTAGCCAAATGTGCTTCACTCACTCACTCATTTTCTACCGCTTATCCGAACTACCTCGAGTCATGGGGAGCCTGAGCCTGTGCTCAGGCATCATCGGGCATCAAGGCAGGATACACCCTGGACGGCGTGCCAACCCATCGCAGGGCACACACACATACACACACATTCTCATTCACTCATGCAATCACACACTACGGACAATTTTCCAGAGATGCCAATCAACCTACCATGCATGTCTTTGGACTGGGGGAGGAAACCGGAGTACCTGGAGGAAACCCCCGAGGCATGGGGAGAACATGCAAACTCCGCACACACAAGTGTCCCCCAATGTGCTTCGTATGTAGACAATAAGAATGCCAATGCTTTTCCTGCTACTGTAATAACGTTTGCATAAAGATGTACAATGAAACTTTTTTTAAGCGGTTTAAGCTGTTGAGTAAAAACAAAAAACATATTTTGACAGGGACACTGAATACTTTGGGATTGAGCCCAAAACAGTTAAAATTTGCTTGCAGTGGTTTCAGATGACAGAACACAGACACATAATCACATTGCAGGCCTGTGTGAATCATCTATAAATCATCTGAGATGAGTTTTAAGTTGATCTATTTAGAAAGCTTTCTTTCAGTGGTTGAAACCTCTTCAGAACGGTTAACATCTTCAGAGGGTGTACAGTATGTTTACGTACCTGGCCAGCCAGCATCTCATAAAGGAGAACCCCATATGACCACCAGTCTACTGCTTTACCATATGGCTGATATGCTACAATCTGATAAATAAACAGATAAACTAATGATTAAACAATGCTCATAAAGCAGAACTGTACCATGCAACTTAAAGGATAAGTCCACCATAAAAGTCATTACATTTATTTACATTTATTGAAGTATATTTGATGCAGCAGACTCCACACTTGAGTGTAACGTTTCCCCTGTCTGATCACCAGACCATTGAGTTCATGGGTTTTACATCATGGCTTATGTTGCCATTTGGTCCAGTTGCTTCAGAACCCACTTTAACTGAACATGGGTTGTAGTGGTACAGTAATGTCACCCATGAATTCCCTGCAGTTTTTAGTCCTCTGTTTTTTTTTTTTAATTTGCTGTAATAATTAGGGTCATTTCAGGGGAAATTTTGCTGTTACTATTCTGTTACTATACCTTTTTGCATGGACTGCCACTGTGTTTCAAATTAGTATTACAGAATTGAAACGTAATGTTTGTGAAGTAACTGGTGAGCATGTTTTGGATGTGGTCTGGGATGTGGCAAGCTTGACAGTTCCTTGTGTATCTAGAAGAGCCCTAGAATATGGTTCTTGCATGCTAACCTACTGGTTCACTGCATTTGGTCCAATTTAGTAGTTTAGTAATCCATTTTTGGTCCATTCAACTAGTAGGTCAGGATAGGTGTTCTGTGCTGTGGGTGGCTTGGTCCAGCAAGTGGTTTAAGGACAAAGTAGGTTTAGTGAGATCTGAGTACTACAATGTCTGTACTAAATGTGCTGCATCTGCTTTTCTTTTCTTCCACGTTTGGACCTTACCTGGTGTATCTACACCACCTTTTCCCTTTGAACAACAATAAATCCAAAATAGAAATAGTAGAAACAGCAATATGTAAACTTTTGCACAACTGTGATCATAGATTGATTATAAATACTGATAAATACTGTATCGGGTGGACTTTTCCTTTAAAAGCAATTATAAGAAGAAACTGTCAGTAGACAAAAATGACGGTGACATGCCTCGATGTTTACAAATGTTTACAGCAAAGAATATATTATACATGTTAATAAGGAATAACAAAGAACATAAGGAATTATTCCAGGGTAACAACTTAGGGTAGATACAATACAATGCTGTCTTGAGTCTATGATATGATACTGATCATAAAGAATTTGTGTGTGTGTGTGAGTGAGAGAGAGAGAGAGACAAAAAAATGACAGAGACAAAAACATACATTTTGGATTAAATGAGGTCAATAACAGTTAACTGCTCAGATAAAGGGGAATTCCAGCAGACATATTTTGGGTCCAAGTGTCATTGTGATTGTGCTACATATATATATATATTCAGATTTAAACCCAAAGTGGATGTGTCCTAAATCCAATTCGCCTCATGGCTAAATGTTTTAAATGGAACCTAGTACAGTACCTAGCTACCTAGTATTGATCAGGCTATTGTTCAGCAGGATATAAAGGTGATAGTTTTTACATTTGACAATTCTATCAGGATTAGGCTTGACTAACAAATGATTTTCTTAGAAATGGTGTTGTTTTGTTTACATTACGTTACTATTATGCCCTAAAATACATGTGAAAAACAAACTGCTGGATGTAGATTTTGAGTGTTTATCTCAAGTCCTATCTGTTAGCCGTACAACAATGATTAATGGGTGACATCGTGGTAGAGTGGGTAGTGTTACATGGTCCTCTATGGTCCCTGGTTAAATCCTGAACTTGTTTAATTACATATGCACAGTTTTGCACATTCTTCTTCATCAGTGTGTGTCCTCTCACCTCCTAAATCCAGAGCCACTGGTAGCGAGTTTCCTTTTTAACTTTTGCTAGCTAGCTAAACCCAAGGCCTTGTTGTAGAGGAAGGAGTCCAGCATGCTATTTGCCCAGAGTGCTGTTTACTTACTGCCTAAAGTAAAGTGTGTGGCTCTAAGGCTACTATCATTAGCTAAGTAGTGTGAAGAAAACATCCCTGGATTTACTACCTGATGTGTGCGCCCTTGTGTTTGTTATATTATAGATTTGCAGATTTTGTTATGCAATCTGATTTGCGATTCTTGGCCTGGGGGTTTGGGCAATTAGCCAACATTAGCCTTCTCCTACAGTATGAAGCAGAACTTAAAAATAAGGTTGGAACATCATGACATGTGAAGGACTTAAGCATTAAAAAAAATCACACAAAATAACCAGAGCATGTTGTTTCTTCCTTTGATTCCTTTCTAATTTTGTGATTTATAAATAAATAAATAAATGCAGAAATAACTGCAGATATTTAATCTATATGTGTGGTCTTCTAATGACCTACTGTATTTGCCATGCATTTTTTTTAATGTTTGTGTGTTTGTTTGTTTTTTTTACTTTCCTAGTTATTATTTTTTTCATCATGCATAAAAAATATTCGACTCAACACTAATAATAATGCTGATGCATGCAGGATTCTCGTTTAGAGAAAAAGTGTGTGTGCACCTACTGTATTGAAAATCACTTTCTTGGACATATAAATATATATATATGTACCATGAGCACACATAACATCCATTATAAACAGTGAGATAGTGAACAGCGAACATTTACATTCACAGGCACAAATGTACTTGCACACACAAGGTTACTGATGCTGAACATACATTTCGAATCATCGTGTTTAAGTGATTCCAACACAGAGGCACGGGGAAGAGGACACAGCAAGAAACACATCTTGCATCTTGAACTAGGAGACGTGAATGGAGAAGAAAAATATTCCACTGTGTTTATATTCTGACATTCGGAAATGATTTGACAAGGTGTATAACTAAACACAGACAACATGAAGCAGGACTGTGTGATATCAGTAAAGTGCATGTACTGTATATCTATTAAGGGACAAACTTTGTGGTTGCAAAAGGCTTCATTTGCTTTGACAGTGTTATAATTAGAAATGGTTGATTTTACTGCACCATTGCACCAGATGTCCTAAATATGAAAGCTATAATTAAAGCCTCTCTTGATTAATATAATTACAGATACTGATTTTGTAATAATCTGTAAAGTGTGTGTGTGTGTGTGTGTGTGTGTGTGTGTGTGTGTGTGTACTGTATATTCTGAGCTGTGGTTGGGGGAAACAATGAACCTCAGGAGCAATGTAGTCCGGAGTGCCACAGAATGTCCGTGTGGTGTCTCCCTCCATCATGCCTTCCCTGCACATCCCGAAATCAGCAATCTTTATGTGGCCCTCACTGTCTAACAGCACATTATCCAGTTTGAGATCTCTAACAGGAAACAGAGAGAAGGAAGAAGGGATGGATAATGCAAAAGCTTCCTTTTTAGAGGCCTGACATACTTAGCCATGCACTATATAAAGAGTTAATGGGGTTTCCCTATCATGTCAGCAGTACCTATAGATGATGCCTTTGCTGTGCAGGAAGAAGAGGCCCACAGCTATCTCTGCTGCATAAAATCTGCCAAAGAAGTATCGTTCAATCACGTCAACATGTTCAGCTAGCAAGAGAATGGAAATAGAGGGAAAAGGGTTCAATACTCACGCGGCATGCGGCTCTTTAAATTTCCCAACAATCTGAATATGAAACATGAGATCTCCACCATTCACATATTCCATTACATAGTACAGACGATCCTGTAGAAGAGAAACGATTATACTATACGGAGAAGCGCATTGTAAAAAGAAATTAGATGATTGATAAATGATAAGCAAATATTTGGGGATAAATACGCAAACAAACCGGTAATTACTAAATGTGATAACATTTAACAAAGCTTACAGTTTGTTACATAATTACACGCTGTCAATTTTAAATCCCTTAGACACAGACATCTCCCCCACGCACTAGCACATCATGTAATCCCCCACAGACGAAATTTAAAAAAGCAAACTGTTCTCATTAAGTTACCCCTCCCATCAAACTATTAATGGCCTTGCTAAAGAGCATGAGGGCTAATTAATTAATTTAATAATTGAGCCTCAGATTTAGGCCAGCACGCTGTTCTCTGTTAATGATGTGAACATTTTGTACATGATTATAACACAAAGTCAGAGTAGAAGTGCTATGCTGACATGGCTCGCTGTAAGACATCCAATATGCCACCTGCATTGATATGAAGCAGGGGCACTAGGGCAGTTATGTGAGGTAGGTTGACCTGGGGCAAAAACACTGCAGCTGTTCCATCAGGGATACTGAAAAAAGAAGAATTTTTGTATATGGGACATATCTTAAATGTGCACACAAACACACACACACACACACCTCAGTCTGGAAAGCGCAAAAGAGAGACGTGAGGAAGTGAGGTCGGCTGCCCAATCCCAGAACTCTCCGCTCCACCATGGCGCTCTCTGTGTCCTCGTCCTGAAACAGCACATCTTTCTTCAGTACCTTCACTGCAAACAAGCGGTCGCTACATCGTTCCTCTGCCAGCATCACCTGCAGAAAATACACCGGATTCGTTCAGATTCTCTTTAACTCTAAATTGATTAAGCCATGATCGTGTCCCTGACTTGGATAAAGCAGTCACTGAATATCAGTGAATAAATGATTAAAACACTGTATTATTATTTATTATTCATAGTTATTCATGTGTCAATAAATCTGTAACTTTGAATAATGATGCTGAACATTTCATACAACCCTCATTATATAATCATATAACCCTTAACACATGAGAGGAAAGCAATTTGAGTGAAGCAATCACAATTCAATCCTGCAGAATCTAATATTTAATTGCACGGCCTCTCGTCTCCTCTCTGATTTTTCCCTCGTTCTCATTTCCATATAATATCTCTCATCCTTGGCAAGCAAAATCTCCTGGTGCTAAAAAAAAAAAAAACCCCAGCAGTCATTCTGTACATCCAGCTGAGCTGAACACAAATTCACACTGTTGCAGTTTTAATTGAACATTCATGTCTTTCTCTCCTTCACATGCTCGTTGTCTGCCTCCCATGTCTCTCCTGTCCCTCCACCAGGGCGTAACCCTGTGCTCTTATATAAGCACTACTGTTGTGCACACATATTCGAATGAGAACATTCAGGCACTCGCACATGCACATTTATAGCAGTAGTGACTTGCAAATATCGTAACAGCAGAAATATTTCTTATTACATCTTTATGGCTTGAGGACAGCAGGTAAGTGACTTTATGCTAATGATAACAATAATTCTATAACTGATCCTAATCAAAGTACTAAACCCAGAAGCATATTGTGGCCATAAAGGCTATCAAGCTTGATGCATGTAAGAGCTAATATCGTTAAACAGAGCTGGCAGTATTCCGAAAAATTCTACATCCCAAAATCCACACAAAAGACCTAAAAGTAGCACCAAAAATGATTTTTCTCAGCAATTACTTGTGGATTAAAGATACAGACATTACCCACCCCGTAATAGATATAACAGAAATTCTTCTGTACATTATAGATCATAGACACAGTGTGTTCGCTTTCAATTTCTTTTTTAAGGCTTGTCAGATTTATTTCTAATTATTTTCTATAAAATGTGATCTCCGTACCACTTACTAAGCCCTTAACTGTTATGATGAATGAGTGCTGGCTTTTTTTGGTTATTCATCTCTGGCTAAAAAATGTAATTGTAAATGTAAAGCATATTTTAATTGGAGGGGTTTTGTTATATGATGCCTTTTGATGTAATGTGCAACAACAACAACAAAACTATTTTCATCCTTCCCAAGCCTGGAAATTGAATTATGTATAGGCGTAGGCTTGTGTCTTTTGCTTTTGCCTGAGTGTGTGTGTGTGTGTGTGTGTGTGTGTGTGTGTGTGTGTGTGTGTGTGGGGTACCTTGCCAAAGCTGCCCTTCCCTAGCACCATAAGGAAGTTGAAGTCATGGAGTCCAACCCGGCCCTTTCCCACTGGTAAGCTGGTGGGTGCAGGACTCACAACAGGTGGTGTGACAGCAGGCACAGGTGTGGGCACAGTAACAGGAGCAGGAGGAAGAGAGGGAGAGACAACAGAGTCTGGCTCCTGTTGAGAATCAGACAAACATAGAAAGTGAAAGAGAGTTACATATGAATTAATAACAACCAAGGGCATCAATCACTCATGAATGAAACTCTACTGCCCCCAAGTGGACATGTTTAATAAAGGAAATTATCAACGGTGCATAAGTTTCTGTGTGCTTGTTTCCATGGCCCTCAGGGAACCTTTTACAAATTTGATCCTGTTTAACATTCACATGTATCACTAGTAATTCACTATATTCGATTTTTTGAGTTCATGTGTTTTGAGAGCTGAGAAAGAGCCAAACATATAAAGTATTTGAGGGTCTGAGGTCTGGATTAGGAAGCTCTGCACTAAAGAGCTGAAAGAGACTGCAGGCGTGTAGTAGATACCTGTAAGTCTGGGTCAGGTACAGGGATATTGTAGTACTCTCCCTCATCCTGGTTCAGCAGTTTAAACCAGCCGCTAACAGGACGACGAAATATCTCACTCACTCCAAAACTGAGAGCTCCCATGAAGTCATTTCGAGACGTACGATCCCAGTCCCATACCTCTATAGATAAGCGCCTATCCCACTGCCTGCCTCTCACTGAACTATAGAGGCAAATAGGTCGAAAGACAGAGAAAAGAATATAGAAGAGTAGAAACAGAAGTCAGGAAATTGCAGTGTAGGAAGAGATATCTCCGAATTACATAAGGTCGAGTTACAAGCAGAGACATATACATTACACTGTTCAGTACAAATCAGGAGAAGATTTAAATTAAATGCATTTTTTTTAGACAAACGTATACATAGATGCTCATACTCACAAGACAAAACTTTCATTAAAGACAGGGTTTAGAGTGGAACGAATCGTCTTGGTTTTCTGTTTGCTGTGGCTTTTGGGGTCTGGAATAAGTTTAAGCTTCACATAGGGGTCAGACAAGCCATTGGGGTCCATGGGAATCAGGTTCCTTGCTTCATGTACTAGCACAGGAAACATCAAAACAAGTCACAAGTGAATACAAATTTCAGTAGCATCTTTGCTGACCGGTGTATGGTGCGCTAATATTTCAGACTAGCTACTAATTTCAATTTTAAACAAAAACTATGGAAGCGTTTGTATGTGGATTATTACACTTTAGAGTTTATTGGGTTGAATGAAGGTGGATGGGGAAAAAAATGAAATCTCAGATACACGCTATCTTCATCAACACTGTAAGGGGTGCGAATTATGAAGTATGATTAGAATTCAAAAGAAGTATAGGTCTGACTTTTTTTTTTACTGCCAATCACACACTTTTAGCTTACAGCAATCGTCTACAGCACCAGTTATATTCTGCTTTATTTAATCTATGCCTGACAGCTCGGATGGAGATTAGGTGCTGACCGATAATAACGAAAAGAACGAATGCATGCACAATATTGCTATGGGAAAGGAAATGAAAAAAATCTTATTTGACAGTTTCATTAAATTCAGTGTGAAAAGTAGCACAGACACACACAAAAACACTGATATCTAAAAATATTTCTAAGAAATCTTTGTTAAACCACTAAAATAAACAACATACTCGTAAACTCAAAAACCTACTAAAATTACATTTTAAAAAGACAACTTTTAATTTATTATTAAATCTGATATAACTTATTTAATTTAGTAGGCTCTGTTAGGCAGAATGATGTTTTTCTCCCTCTTTAGTGAATGTCAACACTGCTCTCTGCTGGTGAACAGCTGAATTCTGACAAACAACTGCTACTTTCTTTTTTTTTTTTCAATTCTCATCCTTTTTTCACCACAGTTCATTCACCTAATTCATGACAGTGTCTTTAATTCTTTATTCTTACCTGTACCTGCAGCTTGTGCTGTCATCGGTTTGCTCATCATTATACAACACTCCTTGACCTTCAATCTTACTGACTACTGAATACTCTTACTGACTGGATGGATTACTGAATGGATACTGAATGGATTCGCACAGGAGCAGAAACCTGGCCAGCTAAAATAGAGTTGAACAATGGTGGCAGTAAATAAAGTGATACCCCTCATCTCTCAGGCCTCTGCCAACACCTCCTCCTCATCCAAGGCAACTTCCTATACTATCACACATTATGACAAAGAAAGCTGTTTAATTTCTTCGTTGTGCACCATTAAAAGACCATCAGCGATGTACCTGGCACACACAATCATCTAGCCTCTTCCAAAAAAGACAACTTACTGTAGTTTAGCACAGAGTCTGTTGCAGCAAAGTAATACACCAGTAAAGCACAAGGTTGTGGACCTGCTGCTACTGTACCTGATAAATTGTTTGCTGTCCAGGAGTCATTTCCTGGTTTCTTTTGTTTCATAGACCTGATTAAATATGTCTAAAAAGGTGCATAATAGTCAGCCAACTGGAAAAACATTGAGTTGTCATGTAATGGCTTGAGCTTGGTTTCTAATATCCTTTTTTTTTACACTGCCTGAGAGCATGTCAACTTAAGCGAGGAGCTCCCAGTCTATGGAAGGCAGAAATATGCATAAAAGACCAACAGATGTGTTCAGCACCACACCCGATCACGCCTGCATAATCCAACCCCAAATCAAATCACCATCAGTATTTACTTATCACTGGGTCAGCTGGGTATGTGAGCCTTCAATGTCACTTTAATTCCTGATTACAAAACACACAGAGTAACAAGGAAGGTCATGATGAACCTCTATCCTAGATCTCACAAAGAGCTACTGATACTCTATGTAGCCTTATTGCTAGACTCTCCGTCTCCCCATGTATTCACTACCCCTATAGGCCTACCGATATACATAATCCTCCAAAAGAGCACCTTCAACCTTTGAACACTTTATAAATATTGCTACTGATATACAGCAGTCTAACTAGTTCACCTTTGCAGGAGCACCCTTAAACCCCAGGAGAAGTAGTTTGAAACAGTGAAAAACTTTCCACTGCCATGCACAAAAAACCAAATCAAGTACATGCCTTCCTTGAGGCTATTACTGTTGATTTATGACTTAATTCCCCTTTGTAGCCTCCTTCCTTTCAGCTAGGACAAAAAAGCCCAGCCCAAAAAGGTAAGGTTCTTACATTTAAAATAATGTTGATAAACATTTACTGTCAGACAGTGGGAAATTATCAAATGAAACTGTCATCCATCCATCCATCCATCCATCCATCCATCCATCCATCCATCCATCCATCCATCTATCTATCAGGTGCAGAGCATGCTATCGTTTTTATAAGCTATAAACTGTAGCACTTGATTAGAAGGTGCTTGACATTAAATGACCAGCACACAAGTCGCATAGCCGACCACAGCTATGTACACGTTTTGTCTGTTTACAATTACTATTAGTGTCAAGAAGATGTGGACTGAGGAACCAGGCCTCAGATAAAAAGATCAACCACTTCATCAGCATGAAAAAAATTCAAAATTGGATAAAATATGCCAAGGCCTACAGCAAAGAGGGGCTGAATCACACAATTACTCTGACACACCAACCGGAAGTCTTTACACATCCACCTGAGGAAGAGGAAACAGCACAAAGTTCAGACCCCAAGCAGGTCAGAGCACTTTGCAGAGAAACTGCACATACTGCTCCACTATTCCCTTCACTCCTACTTAATTTACACACTCTGGACTCCTTAAACTTTCTATATATGTCATTGAAGTCATCGAAGATGGTGATAATGTAGAATGTTAGAACCTAAGCTGTGATAACTGCATATAAGTCATTTCCTTAGAGATCAACACTTTCTTTTCTCTCACCTGTGACATAGATATCCTCCTTCTCTCCACGTACACTCAGGTGGATCCGTCCTCTTTTCTCAGTGTGGTCATGCCCACATAGACTGGGTACACTGTTCTCACATCGCTTATGAACGTTCATCTCGCAGCCTTAAACAAACATACATACAGAAAAGAGACGAATCAAAGTCAGGCTTAGCCTTGATTTTGTGCTCAATTCTAATTGTGTTTGTCAACGTTTTTAAAGACCCCTGAACTACTGACCATGCAGCAAGATTGTAAGAAGTGGAAACACACCTATTTGTGTTGTCTCATTGGAATCCACCTGTTAGACAGTGCATTTATCAACACTATCCTATACTGCTTGGAATTACTTGGAGTATTCACAAATAAGCCACACCTCATTGTGGCAACAGCACTCTTAGCCAATCCAAAAAATATTATGCTGACATAATTCCAAATCATTTGGCGGACATAAGACCTAGTGCTATCATTCAAATATCTTCCTGCTGGGCATTTTTCCCAAAACTAATCAGAGGCTACTTCATTCCATTTCTGCTTGCTGATTCCAGATGTCTTTGCATATTTGTATCTGGAACTGAGTCTAAGCCAAAGCATATTAAATGGCCACTGCAAGGAACATTTAGAAGACACAGCATACAGAATTGAATACGAGTGAAAATGTCAATGCCAGGCAAAGTTTCTGCAGAAAAACAAACACAGTCCCAAACTGAAAACAGAATTTGAGCCCATAATGTGTCAGAAAGAAAATAGATTCTTCATCCCATTATTTTTATTGACCCAGCCCAATCTGTACATATTGCTACTCTGAAAATGAATCACACAAGTTCCTGTTTAAAACACAAACTGTACTTAATGGCTAAAAAGATCTATGTTTAATTCCTACTCTAAAATGTCGGAATGAAATAAGCCTGCAAATCAGATCTCTTTGGATTTTTGTAATATTAAATACTGAGGTAATTCACAGGTCAGAACTCATGCACAGTGTCACTATCATTATTAACCAGTTCAACTAATACCAGATATGAAAGAGGACAAATGTTCGTTCAGACTCATAACTCTATGATTACTTCCCTGACATTACATGTCATGCAATTTACACTGGCAACATAGCTGATGAGAGATGTTAATTAAATTGATTTCAGGCTTGTTAAGATGTCATATTATTGAACATAATGTGTGTTAAAATCCTGTCTGTCTGCATTTCCACCATGGCACCGTGCATCAGTCATCATGATTGATGCAGTGCGCATGATTAATGTACAGATACAACTTCTGATGCTAACAATGATCCAGATCCTCGTTTTAACAGAATGCACCTTAAATAAAGGGTATTAAGTTGATCATTTCCTAAAACAAAATAGTTTGGCAGCACTTGTTTCTCTGCCATCTGCTCTTGTAATAAAACATTGGAATGAAAGTAAACTAGTCCAGGACATTGATTACAATTAAAGCCTTTTGCCTTTATTACAAGGCCCTAACTGACTTTAGATTGATTGCAAATGTGTCAAATTACAGTCACTCTTACACACCCCCACACAGCTCCACACACACACACACACACACACACACACTCACTGGTGCATCTCATGCCCTGGTGAATGAGGCCATAAAGCAGAGAACCACAGTGATCGCAGAAGGTTGGACTGGAGTAAGTTTGAATCTTAAACTTGTGTTTACTCTTCAGATCCTACAGAGAGAGAGAGAGAGAGAGAGAGAGAGAGAGAGAGAGAGAGAGAGAGAGAGAGAGAAGATGATAGGAAAGGGGTTTCAATTAGGATTTTGTTCCCATTGATACTGCCCTTTTTTCTAAAAATAGAAGAGAATTTATCTCTACACACCTGTAAACACACACACACGCACACACACACACACACGCACACACACGCACACACACACACGCACACACACGCACACACACACACACACACACACACACACACACACACACACACACATACACACACACATGAAGGGCTCCATTTTGAAGTGACTGTAAGCCAATTAGCTCACTCTATTTTGAGGCAGCTGAATGGTGACTGAATAAATCAGTTCAGCCCAGCTGCAAAACCTGAATCTTCCAAAATGCGATGAGGTAGAAGAGAGAGAGAGAGATAGAGAAGAGAGAGAGATAGAGAGAAAGAGAGAGAGTAGAGCTCAGAGAGAGCGAGATCGATATCTCTCGCTAGAGCTCGATATCTCTCTAGATCTAATGATGGTCTATCTCTCGTCTTTCTATCTCTCTACTCTCTCTTATATAGATGTGCGCTCTCTCATAATCTAGCTCATCTGCTCTCAACACGCCCTCTCTCTCTGTTCTCTCTCTCTCTCTCTCTCTCTCTCTCTCTCTCTCTCTCTCTCTCTCTCAAATACACACACACTTGCGATCTCTCTCTCTCTCTCTCTCTCTCTCTCTCTCTCTCCTCGTCTACTCCTAATCCCCAGCACTCTAACCCTCTTTCTTGTTTCCTCAACTCTCTCTGTTCTTATTCCTCACACTCAGCTCCTTTCATCTGTCTGTCCAGTACTTCCTCTTCTCTGTCACTCTCAGCATAGTTCCCGCCCCTTTTTTTCATCATATGCCAGTTGCTCTTCTCTCCTCCCTCTACTGTGTCAGCCAGTCTCATATCTATCCTGTCACACTCTCCCTCTGACACCAACACACTCGCACAAACACTCATCATTAGTTTATCTATTGTATTTAAAAAAAAAGCTTGTCAAAGAGATACAGAAAACAGACAAGGCACAGGACTGAAAAAATGTCTGTGTTCCTCTCATTAATTTCCCCTCCATATATTTGACCACTGTCAGTACGTCTCTTCTGTGTTAGGCCTCACTACATCACCTATCACATCTAAGTGCCATATTATAAGGATATAAGAGCATGTTAGTGATATTTAGTGTGCGCGGCGGGAAAGTGTGGTTTTGGGACGTGCAGTATGCATGTGTGAGTATGTGCGTGCAGACCGTGAGTGTGTGTACGTGATGCTGTGTGAATGCTGCTGTGCTGTGCCCTGGTGCAGGGGCGCGGGGAGGGACTTCACGACATGTGCCCTCCACTGCTAGTCTTTGATGTTATCCTCTTTGATACTCTCTTGCAGCTCATACAGAACTGAACCGCATAGACGCAAGGGAAAGGCAGATCTGTATGTAATAGACGAACTAGCATGGGAGGGAAAGAGAACGAGAAAAAAACAGGAAAACAGAAAAAAAGGGAAACCAACACATATAGACATGGAGGAGGAATGAGGGAAATGACTAACACATTTATTCATACCTCTGCTTTAGGTGCAGTGATGCTTCCTGGACATGTAAAAGTGACAAACTCGTGACAGCGTTTGTGCACCACAAAACTGCAAACTAAAGCACATATAGATTAGATGTTAAACTAGTCGTGTTTCTTATTGTAGCTGCTCATTAAAGCCACAACTGAACAATAACAAAAGTGTCCTCATGAGTTACCTTGGCATTGGAACCCTTGCTTTCCTATTCCCCTTCAAAAAGACAAAATGGATAGAAAAGTTAATGACTTTCCACAATTGCTCTTTCACACTACATCCTTCTGACAAACAGTCATATCTAGATCACTGTTCGGAGATATAACTTGGGCTGAATTATGTATTAAATATTAATTACTGTACTTCATTGCTATTATTCTGTTTCATCATTGTGATTTTTAGACATATTAATTTTGCCTTTGTAAACAAATAAGACATTTATCTACAGTTCACTGTTTAATAAACTGACTAATAAATCATACCAAGCACATACAGACTTAAATTCTTATTGTTGTGTTGTCTGACCTGTAACCTGTAACTGTGTTCAAAAAATCAACACATTAATTACTCTTATGTGGCCGATTATTTTGCACCAAGAAAAATCAGATTTTTAGCCACAGCGGTGTAATATACATAATCAGGTAGTGCCTTTACTTGTTGTACACAAAAATCTGTTACAGCATTCTCACACAGAAAAAACTGTGAGAGCATTCACTGATTTGTTCACATATTTAAACCATGTTCTGAGAGAGGGAAAGAGAGAGAGAGAGAGAGAGTGTGTGTGTGAGAGAGAGAGAGAGAGAGAGAGAGAGAGAGAGACAGAGACAGAGCGAGCGAGAGAGAGAGAGAGGCGGAGAGGGAGAGAGACAGAGAGAGAGAGAGAGAGAGAGAGAGAAACAGACAGACAGAGACAGAGAGAGAGAGAGTGAGAGACAGAGACAGAGAGAGAGCGAGAGAGACAGACAGTGACAGAGAGAGAGAGAGGGAGAGAGAGAGAGAAACAGACAGAGAGAGAGAGAGAGAGAGAGAGAGAAACAGACCGAGACAGAGAGAGAGAGAAACAGACAGAGAGAGAGACAGAGAGAGAGCGAGAGAGACAGACAGTGACAGAGAGAGAGAGAGAGAGAGAGGGAGAGAGAGAGAGAAACAGACAGAGAGAGACAGAGAGAGAGAGAGAGTGAGAGACAGACAGAAACAGAGAGAGAGAAACAGACCAAGACAGAGAGAGAGAGAAACAGACAGAGAGAGAGACAGAGAGAGAGAAAGAGAGAGAGAGAGAGAGAGAGAGAGAGAGAGAGAGAGAGATCAGAACATGACTGAAGGGACATATGGCTCTCTGTAGCTCTGCACTTGCTGGACCTCAGCATTCGCTTAGAGAAAGATCTGCATAATTGAATTCATCCCTGCAGACTTGAGCTTTACCCCCCACGGGGTATGATGTGCATATAAGCAGGCTATACAGTATGTGTGTTGCATCGTCTCAGTCTATTCTTTAAGACTAAAACTGACCAAGTGCACCCCAGTAAAACAGAGACTAACAACTTTTGAATATCAGATAAAATGTCAGCTGCCAGGCTTAATACAGGGAGGATGTCCCTACAGTATGTGTCCAGCTTTCTGTTCATGTGCTTTGTACAGTATGTGATTAAAAAAATAAGATTCTACAGTGACATTAAAGTATATAAAGGTAAGTATGGCAGGCTAGTTATGTTCAAAAGCGGTATTGTTATAGATAAGGCTAATTCAAACTGCACAACAGGAAGCCTGCAAAGCTTGGCATTTGGTACAATTGCAGTGATGGACAAACGACTTTGGCCAATTCCCAAGTTGGCAAGAACATAAAGCAGACTAGCTGAAATATGGGGCTGTTTCAATAGTAAAGGTCTCACTCACACTGTTAGCCTGTTTCTAGAGAAGAGGTCTCGCTCACATTGTTAGCCACTTCAGTACGTCACACAATGAGACTGGAAAAGGAGTCTTAAATGCAGGTCAGTCAATTATTTTACTGAATCACATATCCACAGAGGCCCGATGAGGATCGTTTTATGTCTATTAATCAGATTTTGAATGTGACAATTTGTGATGATCAGCAGAAATCACATTCACTAAATTCAATTCCAGGCTAAAACGATACTGGATCCAGATGGCTTTGTGAAACCGTAGCTGATTAGTCTTTTTTTTTTTGGGTAGCACAACTTTCTATTGTTTCACCCTATCGTCTAGAGATTTGGAGTTTGACTCAACACAGTGCTGTCTAATAATGAGTTTAAGTGTTACTGCTCAAGGTGGGAGGGACAGCTTTGCTCCTTCTCCTGTCAATCGTAATAATCTCTAGATAATGTAAAAAAAAAACGGCCAAAGCTGGAAAGTCTGGACATGTGAAGAATCAACTGATTTGTTTTATTGTCAGTGAACTGATGGCCTATACTGTAGATGGCCTGTTTGACATCTAAAATGGATTTTCCCAAAAATATTTAACAACTTGCCATTGTGTGCGGATTATTCAGTGATGTAACTAATGAAAATAAGAGAAACTTATCATGTCGCTTGCAGTTGATGCTCAGACGTAGAATATACATAGCTTAAAATGAATGGTTTTAGGATGCATTAGTAGTCAGTTCATAATTGCTGTTGCAATCCAAAATCTAAATATAGCAGTGTAAAAATTTATTCAGATACCTTGAGAATAGATTATTTTAAATGGTTAAAGCTTTGGATTTCTCCCAGCAGACAGATATATGGGCAAGTGTGGATGATGAATTTAAAGTACCATATGAAGTCTGTGCAGTGGCTGCAGAAGGTGGGCTGTTTGAAGAAGCGGGCTGTAAACTGATGGTCTTTCACTTCTACAATCCGCTTGTGCTTGAGTGCTCCTTTCCTCTGGAAGACTGGAAGCCTGGGTGGAGGAGAGAGGGGAGAGGGCAGAGGAGACGAGGAGGGAGAAGGAGAGGACAGGGACAGTGGGGAAAGAGAGGGAGATGGAGAGACTGGTGTAGACATGCTGCAGAAGGGAGGATGGGGCAGGGGGGAGAGACAGAAGGTTAAAGGAAAGATGAAGAGAACGGCAAGACGAAGATGTGCGAAGTGGTGAAATAGAAGAAATGATGAAGGGAGGATTAAGAAAAAAATGGTTGGAAAAAGGGGGAAAGGAGATGTGGATAAGGTTTGTGTGTGTACAGATGGCAGTCTGTGATCCTGATGAAATCAGGAGGAGAGGGTGAGACACACACACACACACACAGACGAGAGAGAGAGAGAGAGAGAGAGAGAGAGGAGAGAGAGAGAGAGAGAGAAAACAGAGTGGAAGGGAGGTTAACACACACTTCCATTGGGGACATCAGAGCACATAGAGATTAGTGTTTCTCCTTTCCTTCTTCATACCACACACACCAACACACACACACACACACAAACACAACCACACACACACACACACACACACACACACACACACAACACACTCCATATCACCAATGTCAACCATGACCACCACCTGCTTTTTCAACTTTTCCCTCTCTGCTTTACACTCATTTTTCCCCCTCCTTTTCCCACTACAACACTCATTATATTCATAAAGAACATTGATAAGATGATAAGTTTTTCCTCAAGTTTGTCCTCTTCTGAATACCACATCTTAAATCTGACATCTGTACTGCTTCTAGCCGATTCAGGGTCAGACCCTTGTGCAACAAACAAAGGATCGATCTCTCACTCACATTTATTTAGCAGAGCCAATACAGTGCAGCTAGTGAATGATGAGCCACATGCAGGATCAAATCTAGCAACAGGAGATGAGGGGCCAACAGAAGAGTACCTCAGACAAGAGACAGATAAATTCAGTAGGAAAAGAGGAGAGGAGGAAAATGAGGAAAACCTTGACAAACTGGAAGAAAATAAATCAGCCTGCCAACCAAAAATCAATGGTAAGTATTTTTAGAAGTTAAAAGAGTACATTAAGAGAAGTTAACAAAGGTCAAGGCGGCAGGACGTAGAAAGAAACAAAAAGAAGTGGAAGAAATTACCTGTTTGTGGTTTGCTTTGGTTAAATGGTCACTCACTGTTCTCCGTCTCCCTCTTGGTGGATGACAGGTAAACAACTTCTTCAAACTGACTCATGAAAGTCGAATTGAGATCATGCAGGAAACCAAAACCAAAAATAGGGAAAACCCTTGAACAGCCCCCCGAAGAGGAAAAAAAGCAAAAAAGAAGAGAGAAAGAAAGTTGAAGTTGAGTGAAGCTTTCCAGGAACGCACGAAGATGGAGGAGGAGTAGAGGGCTCTGTATCCTTTATCCAATAGACATTGAAGAGGGGTAGAGACACTGAGACGATTTTTCACTTTCCAAGATTGATTCTGTTTTACCAACAGGAAGAGTGGCGAGGCAAAAAAGAGAGAAAGTGACAGAGAGAGAGAGAGAGA
>NC_062520.1:22916338-23077752 GCF_022655615.1 Tachysurus fulvidraco | reverse complement strand
GAGAGAGTGGTTGTTTGTTTTAGAGAGAGAGAGATAGATATATAGGCGAATAAGGACTCAGTGAAATAAAGCGGGCTCGGCCAGAATGCGGGGCTGCGTAGGCGAAATATATATCTAGATAGTGCTAATATAACATTGAGATGTAGTAGACCTGATAGTAGAAAGTAGGGTGAAAATGATGGAACTAACATACACAAAGTGAGGTAATAAAGATAGAACATGGGGAAAAACTACAAATGAAAAAAATAAAGCAGAAAAGAGAAAAAGAGTATGATAAGGTGGATGTTAATACAGAGGTGCGTACACGGGGGAGGGAAAAAAGAAATATATATCATCTATCATCATACTTTTACCTATCTATAGCGGATGAGGAGGCTATATGATAGACATTGGGGGAAGAGGTATAAATTAGAAGGAGCTCTGCCCCTCAGCCCTAGAGCGTAAAGTAACTGCACCTCTCTCTCTCGGAGGGGTGACTCAGATGGGCGGAAGAGGAATAACGTCTAGACGTACTGCGGACGGGAGCAGACAGCTACACGCTGACAGAGGGGGGGGCGCAAACGATCTACGGGATATGTGGATGGAAGACAGGGACAAAGAGGAAGACAACGAAGGCTAGCGTAATCTGAAGATAAGAAAAGCAGGGGAAGAGAAAAAAAGGTAGAAAAGAAAAAGAGGGAAGGGGGGGAGTACGGTAGCGGGGTCAGATAGGTCTAGGAGAACGGCAGACAGTTAGGTGAAAAAAAAGGAGTGGAAATTACGGGTGTTAAAGGGCAAAGCAGTCGGGTGGGATGGAGGTTAAGGGAAAAAAGCTAAGATATAATCTAAAAACATCCAAACTGATAATATACAGATAGAGAGAGGAGTTATGAGACCTACCTAACCAGAATAGATAACAAACCAAGACCAGATATAATAGATAAACATACTATAATGATATGACAGAGGATCAGATAGAGCAGATAGTGAAGGATATAAAAATGGGGAAGAGCGTGGAAGCGGTGATAGTAGGGAAGAGAGGGAAGGAGGTAAATGGAAATAAGAGGAAGGGAAAAGAAGAAAAACAAAAGGGGGAATAAAAAAGGAAGTGGGGGGGGGCAGGGTAGTGACAGAAGGGGTACGGGAGGGGAGGATGGGAGGACCTCGCAAGGAAAGAGATTGGGGGGAGGGACGGTGGGGGGGGGGTTGCACTGGGGGTTGGCGGCGCGAGTGCGGGAGAAGGGGGATATGTGCGTCGGGAGAAAGTCAAAAGGGTGATGGGTAGGAGAGGGGCGGGGACTTCCGAGGGAAAGAGGGAAAACTGTGAAACGGATGGTTCCGACTAGCATGGCCAATAAAATCCCTTAGAGGGCATATAACTCAGGGCAGGGGTGAGAGTGGTGGGGAAAGGGGGAAAAAAGAGGAAAAAAGAAGGGGGGGGGAAGAGGAAATTCAGGAAAAAGGCGATGGCCGGCTAAGAGCAGATATGAGCTTAGCCGGACCAACACGGGGGGGTAGGTGATGTGCGGAGGGGGGGGGGGGATATAAGGCAGGGAACTAGGTACAGATAAGTGCTGTAATGTGCAAAAAAAAATCGTAGCTCCGGTCTAATTCTTTCAGGGAAACTGAAAACTTAGACCAAAAATAATGCAAAGCCACAAGACAAAAGAATAAAAAAAAGACAAAGGAGACAAAAAATGGGAACAACTGTTTGAAGACAAATATCATATCACATTGTCCTCTGGGTGGGCCAGGCTTAAAAGTGACAGGGAGGATTCCCTAAACATATGGGGATGTTCAAAAACAGCTTTCTGGGGGGGGTTATCAATAAAAAAAAGGTGCTTTGGTACCAAAGGTTGTGAGTTAAAAAAAGAGGGAAAGGAAGAGGAAAAAAAGGTAAAGGCATTCATACCGGGGTGACATTAAGAAGTGATTAAATGTCTTATGGCAGTGCTGGTAAGTTGATGTTCAAGAAACAAAAGCGTGAGGGTGGTGATTAGTAGAAAAAAGTCTAACTTCCAACAACTGCCACAAACAAAAGAAAAGAAGCCTGACGCAAGAAAAAAGCTATAGGCAATTAATGGTAACAGATTGGCAGGTGATAGCAAAACGGAGAACAAGGTTTGGCCAAAACAAGTTCCCGATTATGTGGGAGGGGAAAAGCGAGGTAAGGCATAACGGGTGGGAGGGGCTGAAAAAAGGAGAATGAGGGGTAGATGTGGACTGGGTGTAAATGGGGGTGATTCAATAGGTAAGGGAGAAGGTTGCATGCAAGCTAAAGAAGGGGGAGCGGGTACACAAAAAAAAAAAGGAGGGAAGCTGATGCGGGGAGAAGGGAAGGGAGAGGCAGAGAAACTGAATGGAAGGGGGAAGAAAAGGGAAGGGAATTGCGAAAGAATACGTAAGGGAAGGGGAAGGAGGAGTTGAGGAAGGAGGGGGTACAAATAAAGGGCGGAGGGGGGCTGGCGGAAAAGGGAAGGGAATGGAAAAAGGAGAGAAGGGGGGAAAAAGGAGAAGAAGGGGGGTCAAAGAAGAAAAAAATAACGGAGGAGGGGGAAAAAGGGGGGAAGAGAGAAAAAGAGGGGGAAGAGGGAAGGGAAGGGGGGAGACGGAATTTTTAGTAAATAAAAACCGACGTGGGGGGAAAAAAGAGGTGGGGGGGCCAAAGTTCGGGAACGGGAAATAGGGGGAGTAGGGGGGAAGGAGGAAAAGGAAGAAGGAGGGGGGAAAAAGAAGGGCGGGAAAAAAGAAAGGGGAGAAAGGAGGAAGGAAAGAAGAGAAAGAAAGGGGAAAGAAGGGGGGGGGGGAAAGAAAGGGGGGAACAAGAGAAACACAGGCGGGGGCGGAAAAAGAAAAGGGGGAAACAAATAAAAAGGTGGAAGGGAGGAAATACACTGGGGGGGGGAAAAGAGGAAGTGGGAGGGGGGGGGGGGGGAGGAGAAAATAGCACAGGCCGAGAAAATTGAATCGTGGAGGTAGGGGGCAGGGGCGCTGTAAAGCAATTAATGGGGGGAGTGGAACGAAAGCGGTAAGGGGTAAGAAGGAAGAGCGGAGCAAGGAGCGGGGGGGGGGGAGGTGTGGGCGAAGGGAAAGAAGACGAAGTAATAAGGGGAAGATAAAAAATTAGGGGTAGGGAAAGGGAAAGGAAAAAGGGGAGTAGGGGTCGGAGAAGGGTCGGGGGGGGGGTGTAGCGCGAGAGTGGAAATGGGGAACCGGCGAAAGCAAGAGGATGAGGAGGGGAGAGGACGGATGGCAAGAGACGGGGGAAAGGGAAGAAGAAAACGAGAAAAAGGGAGAGAGGGGCGGGACGAAGGAGAAGGTAGAAAGGGAGAAAGAAGATGCGAGAGGAGACAAAAAAGCAGTGGGAAGAAAAGGCAAGTAAAGGGTAGGGGAGAAGGAAGGGAATGAAGAAAAAGAGGGAAGGAGAGAGGGGAAAAAAAGAAAAGGGAGAGAGGGCCGAGGGAGAAAAGGGGGGAAAAGAGAAGGGAAGAAGGGGGGGCGAAAAGGGGAGGAAAAAGACGATGAGAAGGGGGGGAAAGGAAGAGGGTCGTTTTATGATCTATTGAATATGCAGAAAAAAGTTTTGATGGGTGAAACAAAACAGATGGGTTAGATGAAGGTAAGTGGGAGGATAACAAGCAAAAAAAAAAATCGACATTCACTGAAATTGCAGAAGAAAAAAAATTCCAGTAAACTCGAAAACAAGAATCTGTGTATCCAGAGGGGGGAAAGTTAGGGGAAGAACTTTGGGGGGTGAAAAAGGACCGGGGGGAAAAAGGGTGAGCGGGAATTAAATGGGGGAAAGAGGGAGGTTTAGTCGTAGTTTGGTGGGTTTATATGTGGAGGGTAGGCGGGCAAACCTTTCCAATTGTGGTTTTCAGTCCGGTATCACCCAAGTACGTAAGGCCTAAGAGATTTGAAATGGATTTACTACGCCGTGAACAGCCAAGAAAAGGTTATACAATATTCATCAAAAAGGGGGAGAAAAGAGAAATGGAAAATAATATGGTAAAGGGGAAAAAAGGGGGGGGGGGGGGGGGGTTGGGAAAAAGGGGGCTGGGAAGGGGAAAGGAAGAAAACAAAATGGGAAAAGAGGAGGGAAGGGTAGGTGGGGAAGCGTGGGGAGGCTGGGAAAGGAAGGAGGGGGGAAGTGAAAAAGAAGCTGAAAGAAAGGCGTGGAAGGGATAAAGGGGAATTAGCGAAAAAGGAAAGAGGAAAAAAAATAAAAAGTAAAAAGGGGAAAGGGGAGGAGCTGGGGGGGGAAGAAAGAAGCGCGCTTTATGTAATGAAAAGAAGTTATCCGAGGGAAGGGTAGCAAAAGAGGGGGGAGAGGTGTGGGGATGGGAGAAGGTGGAAAAAAAGGGGGGGGGGGGGGAAAAAAAAAGGGAAAAACTGGTGAAGCAGGGGGCGTGTGCAAAGGGAGAGGATGAAGAAGGTAGAGGGAAGGAAGAAAGGAAAGTCGGAAAAATCGAAAAAAAAAGAACAAATAGTGGTCAAGAAAAGGAGAAAAATCAGGTCCGGTGTCCGGGTACGGGAAGGCGTAACTCTCTCATGATATCGGAAAAACCCTGTGCCACCTACCGCCAGCGAAGCGTGATTGTGGGGAAGAAAGAGTCCCCCACGGCATATTAAAACATGGTCGTGGGTATGACAAATTTGTAATCATCAAAGCCACTAATAGAATAAGTTGAGATTTTGAGTAAAAGGGAGGGGAGGGAAAGGGGAGGGAAAATTTCAGTTGAACTGGGAGGTTGCGCTAAAAGTAACTGTAGAGATGGACACCTAGTAGGGTGTTGGAACCAGTACGCGATGTAAAGAATAAAACTGGATTTTTCGGCACCCAAATATTTAGAGCAACTGGGGTATCCAGTGGGGTGTGGGGATTGGCGTAAAGATTGGGATTACAATAAAAGGAGAATGATGAAGGAAGGGGGAGAAAGGGGGGGGGAAGGGGGGGAAGGGGGAAGGGAGGAAGGGGGGGGGGAAGGAAGGAAAGGGAAAAGGAGGGAAGAAAGGAGAGAGAAAAAAGGGAGCGAAGGAGGGAAGGAAGGGGGGGGGAAGAAAAGGGGGGGGGGGGGGGTAAAAGGGTGAGGGGTAAGACGTGAAAATGGGGTGGGGAAGCCCGGGGGGGGGTAAAGGGCCTAAAAAGTAACAGGGGGAACCAGAATTAATAAACAGGAAGTCACAGATGGAGTAAGGAAGGGAGGTCAAGCTATGCAATGGAAAATTGTGGCTCATGAGGGAAGACGTAAAATATACATAGCTTAAAATGAATGGTTTTAGGATGCATTAGTAGTCAGTTCATAATTGCTGTTGCAATCCAAAATCTAAATATAGCAGTGTAAAAATGTATTCAGATACCTTGAGAATAGATTATTTTAAATGGTTAAAGCTTTGGATTTCTCCCAGCAGACAGATATATGGGCAAGTGTGGATGATGAATTTAAAGTACCATATGAAGTCTGTGCAGTGGCTGCAGAAGGTGGGCTGTTTGAAGAAGCGGGCTGTAAACTGATGGTCTTTCACTTCTACAATCCGCTTGTGCTTGAGTGCTCCTTTCCTCTGGAAGACTGGAAGCCTGGGTGGAGGAGAGAGGGGAGAGGGCAGAGGAGACGAGGAGGGAGAAGGAGAGGACAGGGACAGTGGGGAAAGAGAGGGAGATGGAGAGACTGGTGTAGACATGCTGCAGAAGGGAGGATGGGGCAGGGGGGAGAGACAGAAGGTTAAAGGAAAGATGAAGAGAACGGCAAGACGAAGATGTGCGAGTGGTGAAATAGAAGAAATGATGAAGGGAGGATTAAGAAAAAAATGGTTGGAAAAAGGGGGAAAGGAGATGTGGATAAGGTTTGTGTGTGTACAGATGGCAGTCTGTGATCCTGATGAAATCAGGAGGAGAGGGTGAGACACACACACACACACACAGAGAGAGAGAGAGAGAGAGAGAGAGAGAGAGAGAGAGAGAGAGAAAACAGAGTGGAAGGGAGGTTAACACACACTTCCATTGGGACATCAGAGCACATAGAGATTAGTGTTTCTCCTTTCCTTCTTCATACCACACACACACACACACACACACACACACACACACACACACACACACACACACACACACACACACACACACACTCCATATCACCATGTCAACCATGCCCACCACCTGCTTTTCCACTTTTCCCTCTCTGCTTTACACTCATTTTTCCCCCTCCTTTTCCCACTACAACACTCATTATATTCATAAAGAACATTTGATAAGATGATAAGTTTTCCTCAGTTTGTCCTCTTCTGAATACCACATCTTAAATCTGACATCTGTACTGCTTCTAGCAGATTCAGGGTCAGACCCTTGTGCAACAAACAAAGGATCGATCTCACTCACATTTATTTAGCAGAGCCAATACAGTGCAGCTAGTGAATGATGAGCCACATGCAGGATCAAATCTAGCAACAGGAGATGAGAGGGGCCAACAGAAGAGTACCTCAGACAAGAGACAGATAAATTCAGTAGGAAAAGAGGAGAGGAGAAAATGAGGAAAACCTTGACAAACTGAAGAAAATAAATCAGCTGCAACCAAAAATCAATGGTAAAGTATTTTTAGAGTTAAAAGAGTACATTAAGAGAAGTTAACAAAGGTCAAGGCGAGACTGAAAGAACAAACAGAAGTGAAGAAATTACCTGTTTGTGGTTGCTTTGGTTAAATGGTCACTCACTGTTCTCCGTCTTCCCTCTTGGTGGATGACAGGTAAACAACTTCTTCAAACCTGACTCATGAAAAGTCGAATTGAGATCATGCAGGAAACCAAAACCAAAAATAGGGAAAACCCTCTGAACAGCCCCCGAAGAGAAAAAAAAGCAAAAAGAAGAGAGAAAGAAAGTTGAAGGTTGAGTGAAGCTTTCCAGGAACGCACGAAGATGGAGGAGGAGTAGAGGGCTCTGTATTCCTTTATCCAATAGACATTGAAGAGGGGTAGAGACACTGAGACGATTTTCACTTTCCAAGATTGATTCTGTTTTTACCAACAGGAAGAGTGTGCGAGGCAAAAAGAGAGAAAGTGACAGAGAGAGAGAGAGAGAGAAAGAGAGAGAGAGAGAGAAGCTGGTAGTAGATGAGGAGAGATAGGCAGCAGTTCATTTTTAAAATCTGGGTTAGGTCTCTCCAGAGGATGAAAGAGAGACGGATGGAGGGAGATAGAAAGAGGACAGAGAGGGAGACACATTGGACAGCTTGGTCAGCTAGCATCTCTGCTTGTCAAAAGTGTGTCAAAACTGATGTCCAGAGCACAGATCTTTAGAAAGCCTCATCTGCAATCTGATATGTCAGCCTCTGTGTGTGTATCATGTTCTTACCTTAAAATGAGCTCATCGGGTGGGTTGGGAGCGAACAATATGGCTGACAAGCATGATGACACCAAAAAGGGAGCATGTCATATAATGTCATATATTTGGAATTAGAAGAAACCCAGGAATGGTACAGTCTGTGATATCTAACTCCCTCACACAGGTGGCTGACTCAATCCAGGTCACTGTGGGAGGATTCAGAAAATATAGCAAGATGGCTGCTGTGCAGGGAGGACGAATGGGGCTAAGGGAAAAAGTGCAGTGAAAAATCAGGACAATGTGCTGCTCTCTTTGACAGTGGGGAAGGGACAAGTCTGGACTGAACAAAAACACCCTCACACCTGTCAGCAACATGGTATGTGTATGTGTGTCTGTGTGGAACACAGATAGCGAGAGAAAGAGAGCAGGCAAAGGGAAAGGGAGGGATGGGATGAGTGTGCAGCGAGAGATAGAGGGAGTAAAAGGTTGAAGGTCTAATTATGTAAAATGTAGGTTATTAGTCTCCTGATGAGGACACTGTGCAAAAATTAATTAACAATTATAATTAGCAAGATTGTTAGAGAGCAAAATGGTGTCATTGGGCAAAGATGTGTACAGGGGCAGGGTGTGTACCTGTGTGGAGGAGCTTGTGTGTGAGTCATTGTCATTGAGAGCGTGTGGAGGTCAGTACGATTTATGCCTTCATTTCACATAGGAGCACACGGAACAGAAGAATTTCAGATCATGCATAATGTGTCTGTCCTCATGTATTATATCAAAGGCAGAACTCCAGTCTACTTCATTTGAAATTTAACTTTAAAGAAGTGGTTCTGAAAGCGGGGACCCATGAACCCTCAGGGGTTCTGAAGCAGGATCAGGGGTCTATAAATTTTGTTACAGTGGTGGAAATCTCAACATACATTTATGTAAGTTATACATGATGAATTACAGTTTGATCACACAGTAACTCAAAAACAAACAGACAGTATTTTACTTATATAGCAGCATGTACATTGCCCCATTTAAGCTCTATAGAGTTATTAGTACACCTGGTGATCATAAAGGGAAACTGACACAAGCTCTAGTGGTGACCCACTGGGGCAAGAATCACTCAGCACCATGTTCACTGTATGAACAATTTGTTTATGAGCAAAGAACAGACCGCAACAGTTGCTACTGCTAATATCGTCTAGGTTTAACTTGTGCCCCAAAACAGCCCTGACTTGTTGAGGCATGGACTCTACAACACCTCTGAAAGGTGTGCTGTGGTATCTGGCACCGAAGGTGTCTGGAACAGATCCTTAAAGTTCTGTAAGTTGTGAGGTGAGGCCTCAGAGGATTGGACATGTTTGTCCAGTATGTGTCACAGATGCTCGATTGGATTGAGATCAGGTGGAATTTGGAGGCCAAGTAAACACCTTGAAGTTTCTGTCATGTTCCTTTTTGCAAAGTAGACTCATACTGCTGAAAGATGATTACGTGTCAAACACAGATGAATGCCAAGACCCAAGGTTTCCCAGCAGAACATTGCCCAAAGCCTCACACTGCCTTCTTCTGGCTTGCCTTCCTTCCAATGCATCCTTGTGCCCCCCCCCCCCCCCATTTTCTTGTCTGTTTTGGTCAACGTGAAACTACCGTATTAACTCTAGCACACCGGTATTCAAGTTTCTGCTGTCTGCACACCAATAATGGATGTAAATGTGTTTGCTACCCTGCGAAGAAATAAAAAAATTAAATCAACAAGAAGAGCCAAATCACGTAAATTGTTAAGACTGGCTACTGTAATATCAGTTTCAGGTTAAAGTACATTCATTTCTATAGTCAATTACATAACGTGAAAATTATATAAAAACGTATTTATTCCAGTGAGTTTATAAGAAGTTCTATATAAAACCATATGATGTTAAACATTTTATACATTTTTTACATTTATTTATTTATTTTTTTAACTATTGCTCGGTCATATGACCATACGCAATCCACGCATCCTGGACATGTGGTCTTGTGCAACGCCCACATGTAAAACACAGACACTCCTACCTTCGTAATAAACACAGAGATGTTAGTCCCTTCCGAATCCATACATGAAATGACAGACGTCGGCTGAAAAAAATTCTAACTCAAACGTCGTTTGGAAAACTAGTCCCGTCCAAATAGGGCTTAACTGGACTGTCTATTTACACCATGAAGCAAATTATAGGTCAGTCATTTTGTTTAAAGCACATGCATTAATCCACAATCATGACCACTATCATAATGTGTATTTGTGTACAGAGTTCTGAACAGCACGGAGATAAGTAATAGAGAAATAACTGGTACAGGATATAGGATGAAGATGAATGAGGTTTGGCTATATATATATACAGTATAAAAAAAGAGAGATTAGTGTTGCATCACAGAAAACAAATGCTCCATGCCAACAGAATGAGAGGGTGATGAAGGAGTAAAAGAGGGAAAGGAGGACAAACCCATTTTCACAATGTAAATCAGCAACATATGTTATACTTAAAGGCTTTGATATCTGTCATTTTTGTGGGTGAAAACTATTTATAACAGCCAGAATTTATGAAGAGTCAGAAAGCTGTATAACTAAACATAACGACTCTCTTAGGGGGAAAAAAATAGGCTATCATCTCATTGAAAAAAGCTCCCATTAAAATAGACTTAAGAGGTTTCATATTTGTCATTTTTGTGGCCATCTTAATGTGGGGGACTCTGTCATGCCGAGATTTTAGGCAGGTGTTTTTCATGGATGTGTTTCTAGCTGAGCTGCAATGCACTTCTTCAGCTCATAAACATGAGCTATATCCCCACTGAAATACATTACAGCTATAAAGCACTGGGCCACCCTCAAAACTCGAACATTTATAGATACACTTCGTGGAAAAGCTAGAGAAAGTGAAGGGATGATTTGTTGGTAGGCTGCTAAAAGAAAAGCGGGAATGATGAGACAAAATAAAAGCAAACAAAACATTAGTAGAGCATTTAGCATGCAGCAGGAAAACAGAGGGGGGTAGAAGAAGAAGGCAAAGAGTGCAAAATCGTTTCCAAACGTACGTTACCAGCTATATTGTACCATGTCATACAGTATGCAGATTATAAAAAGCTATATATGGAATCCACACAGCCATATATTCATGGAAAATACTCCTTTTTTTCAATTGTCTGAGCTATTTTCTCATTCTGCTGACTGGACCAATCTCATTGTCAAATACTTCTTATCTGAGAGCCTCCTAACTCATTTCTCCCTCTCATTTTTGTCAGAAAAAAAGACTCTATGCTTAAATGCAGTGAGTCTTGATTAGGAGGACCTCAGCGCTTCTGGCATCACCCCGGCCTATAAGCCAAGCTGTGCTCTTTCCTCACACCATTTCTCCAGTCATTTCTTGCTAATTTCACACTTACGGTGCATGATAGATAATTAAATTTAAAAACGAGAAGAAAAAGGCCTAAAGTGAAATTTCTGTGTCGATGTTGATATGAGTTTCACGGAGAGTAGAAGATGATAATTACAGAAGCAAATTACAGAAGTTGCTAGATGACTCGGTTATAGCATCGTAAATATTACTGTTATATTATAATGTAAACATGCAGATATTATCATTTTTATCCATATTTGAACTGTATAGTGTCCTGGCTGTATTTATTGCTTTTATAAACTGTTAGTGTGCTGCTATCATCCAGTCTGTCAGTGTTGCATGAGGTTTAGCACCGTCAAACATTATTTTCGTCCTAACATTACTGTACATCAGTTCGTGATCAGAAGAATGACAATAAAGTCTACTTGACTTATAGAGGAGTTATATCTGGGCTTGATTTATGTAGAGGTTGTAGCACCGCTTTTCCAAATAATTGCATTTTATGTGAAATGCAGTTTGTCTCCCATATAACAGGACAGAATTATAAGCCCACAAAAGGGGGTCATGGGTCCCTGTGTCAACTGTACACCATTCATACACAGCGTATCATTTCCGCATGGACGAGCTTTATACGCACTTTTCTGCTCAACACGCCTGATGAAATTCTGCCACCCCAGCTGTGTCCACTGTCTGGCTAACTAATCACCCTAATTAGAAAAACTGGCCAATTATCCAATCAGGTAAAATGAACTCCAGCACAAAGCAGCTCTCAAGATATCCAGATAAATGAGCTTCAAAAGAAGCACAAGGAGAAAGCAGTGCTGAAGCTCTTAAGCTGATTATGTACCTAGTTGGGAGACACGACTGAAGTTTCTTCTGCATGAAATCTTGTCTTGTGCTTATAGTGTGAATCGTTCTGTTATGTCGTGTTATGCATATTATAATAACAAATGCCATATTAAACATTATTGTTTTAAGAAGAAGAAGAAGAAGAAGAAGAAGAGAGAGAGAGAGAGAGAGAGAAAGAGAGAGAGGTATTATGATTTCATTTGGTTTCATACAAACGAAGCTTTAAAGAAATCTATAAACAGTCGCCTCTTCCAGATTAGTAGTAGGGAAATGGGGAAATGAAATTTATGAGATTAAATGAAAAATAAACGACAAAATATCCTCTAACCTGAACATTACCTCTGTATATTTCATATGAACAGTCAATGGACAATTTCATTTTTTAACCTTAGCCTGATCTTAAATAATGTATTTGTAGCTGTTAGATTTGATGTGGAATGTGAACTCAAATCACAGCTATTACACACACACACACACACACACACACACAAACACACACACACATGTGAGTGTATATACTTGGAATAAATATTCAGCTTCACTTCATTGCTGTTCTTCAATCAGCATATTTAAATACACCAATAAGGCCCATAATCTTCTTCCACAAAACTTCAAATGTTTACTCAGCAAAACCAAACATAGAACTTACTGTACTGTACCTTGGCTCAAACTAAAGAGTGAAGTTATAAAAAGAAAAATCAGACAGCTGTAAATTCTTACATCGTGAAATTGTACTTTATACAGCGGCAGACGAAAGGAAATTTGCACGGACGGCAAAATGGAGTGCAAACTGTCATGTGTAATTTGTGATAACTACATCGCTGAAGACTGAAAAGGAAGAGAAAGTGTAAAAGTACTAAATAGACAACATGTGTTGAGCATCTTTATCTGTCCCAATAACCTTGATTTACTCATTTATTACTTCTGTGAACAGCAACAAATTTCTTCCACAGTTCAAACGATAGAATTTATCTGTTCCTTTTCCAGTTCGAATGAACATACAGTAACAACACATGAACCATGAGACTTTCTCAATTGACGCTACAGAACAATTTCATTTCAGAAACAACTTCAGTTATACACCTCAATTATACTGTACCTTAATCAAATATCACTTTCTCCCATTAGTGTTTTAGTCTACTTTTGTTTCGGCCACAGAGACCGATTTACAGCTACGGTTCCAAAAGACATTTTAAAGGACCCTATAGCTGGATGTAATGAACCGCTGTTCTGTTCATGGTGTACTGTATGCCTGTCTCGTACTCAGTGTTCCCGGGAATAGACTTCGGATTCACTATGACCCTGACCAGGATACAGCGTTTTTTGAAGATGAATGCATGAATGAATAACTGTAGCAGGGACACAAAATGCTTTTGATCCCGTGCAAAATGTCAGGCGAACGTCTGCTCCTCCGATCATTTGTAAAATCTTTTTTTTTTTCCTCCTACGCACTTTCATTGATTTAAGGGGGAGAAAGAAAATCCGGTGAGACTGATTAAAATAAATGCCGGTGTTAAAAATGATCACAGAAAACATGTCACTGTGCATTCTAGGCAATTTGTTACTGGACCCTACTGTATTGCACTGCTGGGTAAAATAGAAAAAAAAAGGAAAAAATGTATAGAGGTGCTGATAGAATTTCGAGTGAATGAAAAAAAAAACCCATCATGATGCTTCCTGAGTCTGTTACTTTTCTGTGTTTCTTTTTTTTTTCCTTTGGAGATTTAGTCTATGTGCTCGTGAAGCCTGCAGTACTCTGTGTCCATGATAAAAGAGCGAACAGTAAGACTTGTAGCATATGCTGCGTGTGTGTGTGTGTGTGTGTGTGTGTGTGTGTGTGTGTGTGTGTGTGTCCGTATATACTGTATAAGTCCAATACTTCGTGCTCATCGTATCTCTTTTTCTCTCTGCCCTCACCGTCCTTGCACACATACAGTGTTAATCTAGGCTTTGGGTCTTCAGTGAGAAGATAAGTAGCAGCTCAGCGTCTGACGTTATGCAGTAACCACGCTCTACATCTCTCTTTCTGTTCTATTTTTCTCACTCCACTTCCATGCAGCAGGACAGTGACATAAACATGGCTCAGTGCTGATCATTGAGAAAAAGCTCCACATCCAAGGGAGGGATCAACTGTGGCCCAGACGCTCCTGTGATGAGGCTTAAAATATCTCCCCAGCACCACTGATAATACAGTCTTACCCACTGACATAACATACATTTTACATTTTCCTCATTTTCCTGACATCACACAGTATACAATCCACAGTACAAAAGCACATCTTCCTGTCCCTGTGTTGATCTATGCTGATTGGTTGCACATGCAGAAATCTGCAAAAAATCTGCATGTTGATTTATTTACGATCTACGGAGGACGGTGTCTAATACGGAGATGTGTTGTTCTTTCTAAATGTTATTCCTAATGAATATGCAATCTGGGGGTGTTTGTTTGTAAAGCCACCATGGTGTTTATGCAAATAGATTCATTTTGCCGCCACCTTGTGAAAGTGATTCCGAGAACAATAATTACACGTGCAAATTAATATCCGTCTGAAGACAAAATAAAACAACTGTTTAAATAACATTTCTCACAGTTACACTACAGTATCCCAAAACAATGGGAAATTTTCTTACAAAAAAAAAAATGATTGCGGTGAAATCCTTCTCACTGCATACTGTATATTTGCTACACAACATATGTACTGTATCACTACCACATATGCAATTTATGCATTATAATAACATTAAAAATACCTCTTGTACATATACACATGCCTACAATCATTTTTAGTTACAGTACATTGTGTGTTTGCATTCATACATTTATTTTTTTTTCAGAGTGTTACAGGTATCATATACAGTATGCTGCAGGTTTTAGCCATAACTATTTAAGATCTGAACTCATCACAACTTTCTATATCAGTATTCTATATCAGTATTTATTCAGTATATAGAAATGAATTGATACAAGTCTGATATAAAATGACTTGGGACACTGTTGACTCTGTTGGGGATGTGGTAGCCTAGTGGTTAAGGTGTTGGACTACTAACCAGAAGGTTGTGAGTTCCCAGGTCCACCAAGCTGCCAATGCTGGGCCCTTGAGCCAGGCCCTTAACCCTCAGGTGTATAAATTAAAATAAATTGTAATTCACTCTGGAAAAGTATGTCTGCTAAATGCCAGAAATGTAAATGTTGGGATAATCTAACACTGATTTCTAGTGGTTGAAGATAACGCTTTCACATCCCGGGATGCTTGTAGCATCTCAGAGAGCAGAACTGGGTTTGATATCACTATTTATTTTAAAGATATAAATATTGGTGTAGAAAAAAAATCTATACATTTTTATTTTCGTGTTTTTTTTTACTATGAAATATTGCTAGGTACAAAACATAAATACTTAAAAAAAAACTACAAGCTCCTTACATATGAGCCATTAAGCACCACTTTTTAGAGCGTGACATGTTAAAGAAATTCAGTGCTGATCATGGGACACAACAAAACTGCAATAAATTCCATTTTTTGGCCTCTTGTGAAAAGATTTAACCTAATGTTTCCTCACTTTATTCTGCATGCGATGTCATTTACCCATTTATTCCTTCAACATGCCCATTAACTGTAGGCACTGTTTATCAGATTGGACATGCAAATTAGCCAAAACATGACAATTTGGTCTCAGATAAATACTGTAGACTGAATAACCCACTGAAATTAATCAAGTTTCAAGAAAAGACATCTGATATCAATTGGGATTCAACATCATAGCAATCGATACCTTTAACAACAGCAAGGTTACAACTGATAACATTATGGATCTGGCTTTTTCAAAAGACATCATATAATAGTAACTGAACATCTCTGTGCATCAGGTCATTCTGAATGTTTCCAAAATGGTGATGCGCTGAGAAAGGAACGAGTGATTTCTCATAAAAAGCAAAGTACAAAGTTACAGTTAAGACCTTCCTGTCCAACTGGCATCTGTCAATCAAAAGAAAATCCCTGCAATAATATGCAGGCAGCTGTGCTAATTATCATAAAATCACTATCATTTAGCACTAAGCAGAATATGTATTTCACTAACTAGTTCCTTTTTCTAGAAATATGTAGCATGGAATCATTATAATATAGAAAGCAATGGAGTATTTTATGAGTATTTCACTAAGCTTACCATGTCCACTTACAAATAAAAAAGGGAACAAATACACAAATATAACAAATAACAAATATAACTAACATAAGGAAAAGGAATAACACTTCACTGCTTTTCGCTCTGTTATATTGTCAGCCTGGATAAAAATAATTGAAAGTGAAGTTGCTTGTGTTATTCCAGTGAGTAGTAATTCTTTCTAATGAATAACCACGCTGTGATTAGAGCGGCTTTTCAGCTTTCCATTTTTCATATTAATGCCATGTGAAGTTGACAGCACATCTAAAATATCATCACATGAATGCTCTTGATTAAATTAAAAAAAAAAAAAAAAAAACAAGCATGAATTAAAGCATCAGTAGATTTAGATCAACCCATATTTTCATTTTTACTTCCTCCAGCTATACGTTTTCTGTGATTTCTCAGACTGGTGCACACTGTAATGAGCATGTGATGTTCAGAAAGAACCTACCCTTTCTGATTTATTGTCAATTTTGATGTGTTTAGTATTTCGCCGTTTCACCATTTTTTTTTAAAACTAGGTTTTATTACAGATTTGTCATCAATCAAAAGTTTAGTTCACTTGAAATCTGGTGCATTTGCCTTTTTGTTTCAGTTTATAAATGAGGTCAAAGCAAATTTGTCACATCACAGCACATCACAAGATCTTCACCACGGCCTACAAACATGGCCGCAACAGACTCTCGCTCCCGGCGGGCACCTGAACTCCCACGCTCACGGTCACTACCTTTCTCATTTTTTTTTTACCAGTGTTATCATTATGTATGTTCGGTTTAGAGGATCCAGTTCATAGTCTGATTGACCTGTGTCTGTTTTGACCCTGTTTTTTGCCAGATGTCTGTTAGATTATTTGCCAAGTCTGGTTTCACTTTTGTTTTTATTTGTTTAAACATATTACTATTAATTTAAACTCGTCCAAATTTTGGGTCAGGATCTAGCCCAGATTTTGCCATGTGCCTTTTGTTTATGTTTTGTATTTAAGTGTCTGCCCTGCCCTTGTCTATTCCTTCCTGCCTCAGCACACCTGTCCCTTATGTGTATAATTGTCTTCCTTATTTATTCGTGCTGCGTTGCCTTTGCCTTGTCTTTGTTTTGTCTTTGTATGGTCTTCGTCTGGCTCGCTCTTGGTTTTTGAATTTCGGTTTTGTCTGTTTTGTTTATGTTTAGTAATTTTGTTTTTACTTAACTATCTTGCATTTGGGTCTTTTTATCCACAAAGACACCCCGGTTTTTTGACATTTTGTGATTTAAAAAAAAGAAACACCTATGACATCATCTCTGCATTCAGGACACAATCACACAGACCTAATCAATGGAGACAATGGAGAAATAGTCATACTGTTCTGCTACCAATCAATATTCATGTATCTATTGTTACATATTCTATATATTTGTTCCCTTTGCATGTACAGGTAATTCTATTTCTATTTTATTCTGTTTTTACGGTCATTTTTATTCTGTTTTTTAGTTTGATTTTTATTCTGCTTTTTATGACAGTAGAAATGTCTACTGTGTAGGGTTCTGTATGTTACATAAAATTTTAATCAAAAGACGAAAAAAAAAAAAAGAATTTGAATTTGAGACTGAGAGAAGTGGTCTTAAACCAGTTCTAGAGCTCTAGAATAACCTAACCAACTGCATCCTGAATATGATATGGCCTGAATTGGCCAGATTAATCAACCACACTCAAACTGTACACCTTTTGTATTTTGGGAACTGTTGTTGAAGTTGACAACTGTATATTTAGAAATACAAGAACAAAATATGATTTAATTGATAAAAAAATAACTTTTTACTTAGCTAGTTCTATAATTATCGAATCTTTTATTTATTACCTGCTTCATGTTTCTGTGACCAAGTGATTTTGTATGCTAACATGCGACAAGATCCAGGGAAGAGTCTTACATTTTCAGTCCTACATAAACCTTCAGCCAAAGTGTTTTTGCATTTTGGATCATTTAATTACTTTCAGTATGAAACCAAACCAACCCAAATAGCAAATGAAAAAAAAGTATAAATTATAAACTCACTCGAATTTAGACTTTGCAAACAGACTAACAAGTGTGAAAGTGCCCTTGGATTCAGGAGCAGCGTGAGGGTTTGGCTTGTTTTGACTTGTGCAGAAAATGTCTCATAAGACTCGCTGACCATGAATTCCAGAAAAAGGTGTGATTTTTTTTGAGTAATACGCACCAGTCTGTCATGCCTGTCTGGTTTTTGAAAGACAGTGACTGACTTGTATTCAAACATGCTCTGCTTTCCACCAACCAGATACAATGATCTCCAATATTGCAGTTTGGATCCCAATCTGAGAACTAGCTTAAATCCTATTTCTGACTAAGATACACAGATATAAGATATTCCAGCTCATTCTGTAGATTACTAATTCATAATCATTTACAGCCAGAGATGGATGAATGCTTTAGATAGTGTTAAGAACTTTGGAGAAGGTTATTCAGTTGTCCATGCTTGCTGTAGGGAGCTGCTTTGCTTACTGGAGCATCTGCACAAAAAAGAGCTCTAAAACTCTGAAATGAACTATAACATGATGGACAATATAACAATATAATGGACATTTTCTGCACCGCATGAAACACTAATATCAAATGTGTTCATATTTATAAATTCATCAAAAGTATTGTGTTTTTTGGAATTAGGGCTGAAAAAATAACGAGATAATAAGAATAAGATGAAGATAAGATGATTTACGATATGACTCACCAAGACATCAGGTTGTAAGAAATTTATCTTTCTCTACGCATATACACACACACAGATTTTGTTTCCTACTGGACAACAACTAATCTTAGCTTCTACTCAATTGCTATCTGGAAACAATGCATTCATTTTAAAGCAGAATGATTATAAAATCTAGTAAGCAATCAAGTAATCACCAGTAAATAAATAAACATGAATTTGGATATACTAATATCTCTTTTCACTGTTACTTTCTTTACAGTATTTCTATTTAATTCTATATCCTACTATCCTGATAACCTACTTTCAATAGAACTTAGGATTTTAATGGGAAATACCCTCTGACAATGGACCTCGCTAATAAATTCTGTTCATTTACATATATAAATATTTTTTTACATGGCGTCCCACTGGTCCTTTCATGAGAAGTGAAAAGACCGAGTAACACCTGATTCACTGTACATTAGCTCTGTGGTGTTAATACTGATCAATACAGGACATAAATCCTTGAATGCAACAGGATTGCTGTGCAATGAAAAGCTGGCTGTCTATTTTGCCTTTCAAAACAGTCGCTAATTTTGTTCTCAGAGCAATTAAAGGTTAAAGGAAGGATCGCAACATTGTGAACACTCGTGGTTCAGCAGAATAAGAAACAGAACAGTAGTCTATGTTTTTGCAATAGTATACATTAATGAACCAGTTTGACCCATTCAGACCCCTCATTCTCTGAGTGACCCATTAAGCTTGGACTGTACAGTACAAAGGTTTTGAATATTGCATACATGCCAGTTGCTAAATGCTACACCTGGTTAACATTGCTAAACACATCTAAAAACTGATAAAAGTGATAAAAAAACTTTTTAATTATAATTTGGTGGCATCTTTTGCTTAATTTTATTTCTAGGAGATGTCTCTGAAGTCCACCAGATTAGCCTAGAATCTCTTTGATTTCTCAGACGAAGGTTCATGCCATGCAGAGAAAAGTTTACTAAGAAGGATACACATTTTGGGAAAGAAAATCTCTGCTAACAAATTAACAAGTCAGACAATCAGCATCAAATAGAGATGCTGCTGAAACAGCAAACATAGTGGCGCTGCACAAAGAGGTAGCTTGAAAAATGGAAGACAACCCTGTTCTGATGGCAGACAAAGTCGAATGTGCTGTATTAACCATGTGCTGCTTATCACTTATTCATTATTAGCTTTCAAAAGACAGATCTGATAAAGCGAGTCCCACTCACTTGAGCTTTCATTCACGAGGGGTGATGCATCAGCTGTTACTACAACACTAATCCATGCCAACCTCGGTGAATGTAAGAGAGTGCATAGGTGACACACTGTGCAAATAAGTTAGGCTAAGTAAATCCTGCAACAGGACATGACCTGATTTCCTGCATAAAGGCTACCATCTGATCAGCTCAGCAGTGAGGGACACAACCAGACACTCGGATGTCAGTGATGCTGTCCTTCAAGTAAGACCTTTCAGAGTGCCTGAAGCTAGACTATGTCTTAAGCTCGTTAGAGAGAGAGAGAGAGAGAGAGAGAGAGAGAGAGAGAGAGAGAGAGAGAGAGAGAGAGAGAGAGAGAGAGAGAACATACCTGTGTGACATTGTATATGTGCACAACGTCTCACTTTAATGCTGGGACATTACAGTCCAGTGACATCTATTTGTATGTGGTAATATGTGTGAAGAATGCATCAGAACAAGAGATAAAGAGGAAAGAAAGAGAGGTGGTGTGAATGTGTAATATATATATATATATATATATATATATATATATATATATATATTGTGTGTGTGTGTGTGTGTGTGTGTGTGTGTGTGTGTGTGTACATCAGGAAGTGGATCGTAGAAGAAGAATTTGCTCCCGGCAACAGGCATACCGGCACTGCCAGAGGCATACTGACAACTCACTCATGAAAATTCATGCACATATGCACACACAGACACACACTCTCTCTAATTCTACACAGATAAAATAATTCAAGTCACCAAAACTTGCTCAAGGTCATAGCTGCAAATAAGTAAAAACTGTGCAAATGCTTCATTCTGACTGAGGCTGAGTCTCAGCATGTTGCCCACAAGACAACTCAGCCCTGATCACTGAGCTCAGCATGAGGTGAATGATAGTAAAGGCAAAGCAGAGATGTACGCACACACACACCCACACACACACACACAAATATGCACACCCATGTGGCATTCTGTGATATGCCCAGAAACAGGAGTCTGTACAACAAATAATACAGTGTTTGCTGGTTTCATTAGTGTACACAGACCCACATAAACAAAGCCATACTTGACCTGGCAACATTCACATGATAAACCCAGACAAATATTGACTACCATGAACATTTCTACATATTGATACGAAGTCCTGATTTACTAAAAATTTGTGAGTGTAAAAGTGTGCAAACTTGATAACAACATGCTGATCTACTAGGGTAGACACTATTTTCCCATGTAACTCTGGTTCTGTGAACCCCAGGTCATTCCAGCCACTGTCAGCAATCGTAGTGCAATGGCAAGTGCAATAATGTACCATGCATGTTGGGGAACACAGCATAGCTGACATTCGATATGAAGTTCTAAAAACATCTGTGGTACGGAAAATAGAACTACGAGTTGATCAGACCACCAAAGTGATCCATTCATATGGCTGCATGGCATGAATAAAACAGCAAGTATCTGATAACTTTAATATGCAGAAGGGGATGACTTAGCCCTCTCAATTGGATGGAAAACAAACATGGCTTTTACTATTTTGATAGTGACTCTGCTCAAAAGGAAGCAAATGTGTTTAGGTCACAGCAAATTGGTTTTAGCCATGCTGGTTTTGTGATTCTAAAACCTGCACCTTTCAATGGCCTAGAATAGCTGGGGCAAAGAACCTCCCTGGCAGATTGTGCAGATTTAAACATGTCTGGGATAAGTGAACTATATGTAAACCAGGTTAGTAGAAAGCTTGGTCTTGTCCTGCATTAAGTGCCCAACTACCAAGGATGATTTGTTCTCACCAGAAATCTGAATTCTGTGCTCTGGCATAGCATATCTGAGAATAAAGATTTATCTGGTACTGTAGGTATCACCAGTAAAGCAAAACTAGTTAATTAATGGTAGACGTGTGGCCAAGGCGGACCTGCTCATGTTTCATCTTAATACTTAAGAACTTACAAAATCTCAAGAAAATCCTTGCACTGTGGCTGAATACCATGATGACTAATGTTGTGTGACAAAATTACAGGCAGTGCCATGGACACTATACAGTCACAATCTGGTCTCACTTGGCAAATAGATGACAGGAGAATGAAGGAAATCCAATTCCAGCCTCAGTAAGCCAAATTCTTAGTCTCGGGAAACGTACGCAGTATGGCAAGGGAGACTCTCTAAACCTGCTAATGGCACAAATACAGGGGCCCCATTTAGTCAGTGGATGGAGGGTGATGTGAATGTTCGGAGGAATTGGTGCCAAGACACTGAATGCAGCAAGGCACCGAGCAACAAACTACAGTAGTAGTAGTAGCTACTCACATGCATAGTGAGTAAAAAACTAACAAGGCTAGCAATGCTAATGTGATTATCCAAATTGGTGCTCCAAAGTAACAGCTTTTAGTATTCTCCAAAAAAGAAGCTATAATTGTAAGAAAATAGTTACTCACCACAGTAGAAGTGATGAATGAATAGAATAGGAGTCTATTGCCTTCTTTGGAGATAGGATACCTGTAGCTCCGACCATAGTTAAGTACTTATGTAGAGGGCTCCATAGGGTGTATAAACGGTCTGAGATGTGTACAAGGTGAGAAGGAAAAAGGGAAAGATGACTGTATGACAGCAGTATTTATTGTGAATACGGTGTCATACTTCACTCCACGAATGTGTTGGAAGGTCTCAGCATATGTGCACAAGAATCACGTTATTCACACCACCCTTGTCTTTCACATGAGCAAAATATTAGCATGGGATGTTCATTTTGCATGTTCTGCTTATCGATTGTGCATTTCGAGGTACAGTATTTCTATATACTGTACATGTGCAAAATACAGGGTGGTGGCAGTTTTTATTTTGTGCTTGTGATTTACTAAGCCTGGAAATCACTTGTAGCACAAATTATTCAGTGGACAGACCACTTATTAAATTTGCAGAAGCATGTTGTTTGAAAACAAAATTATACCATATAGTATAAACCATTTAGTCCAAATGATGTGAAAGTTGATCTAAATTATGCCTTAGAAACAACGGCATAACAATCAGGAACTTTTCATAATAATTTGCTGTTATTACCATGATAATCTTTGTTGTATATGAGATATTTGTGCACATTTGCCACTCTGATAGATATCCTTTGAAAAGATTTTCATTCACATCTAGCTTGTCAACATAATGCACACTCTTGTCTATATTCTTTTATTTATTTATTCATATTGTATTCTGAACAGTTTTTCAGTTTTTTTGTCAGCATCTTACTAAAGATTCATGTATCACTTTACTCTCTGAGAACTAGCTATGGTTACTGGGGATGCTGAGCGCAAACAAAAATCTGTTTTATATATTGCTTCCTCCCATTTTTTTTTCATGGATGTACTTCACTTAGTTATTCTTTGTAAATCACCCGCAGCATGCCCAATATTGGTGTGTATGATTTATCACTATGCACACACAAATTAGCGCTTGTTATTTCAGACCATAGTAAACCATGACCGTAACTCACACATACAAAAATCTCATTGCAATGTTTTAAATGCATCTCATGACCTAGTGGATCTCAACTCCGGTACTAGAAAACCACAGCCCTTAAATGATTCAAGTATTTTCCACACCGAACACCCTTGGCGCAACCATTTTCAACCATCTCCTAAATTTGATCAGAGAATTGGGGCAGAAATATACCTTTAAAACTATGCATTACAGTGGGTTCTCAAAAAATATCCTAAATCCTATAGGGCACTAAGGAAGGTCATTTACCATTGTAAGTAGTAGGAATAATGACTGCTTGTTCATTTTACTTTGTTACATACATCACTAACATGCAACTGTTCAGTACAGTAACAGTACACGGAGTACAGTATAGCCCAGACTCTTGCTTCATTGTCATCACATGCACCTCTTCAGTCATACTGTCAATTCATTAATGCATTACATTTTGATTAGAATCAAATTGATCATCATCTTTAATAATCAGTCAACAGAAGCAAGAACACAGTAGCTACTGGTCTCTGTTTTTTGCTAAGTGAGAGAACTGACAGGTATAAGCAGTGTGATAAACCATGAATTCAAAATGTGACGCAAATACATGTAAATGTAGTAAATGTTTTAGAACTAAAATAAAAATTTAAATATAATTGTAAATCATTGTTACCAAACATTAATTTAGAGTGAAGCATAACAAGAATCACATGGAGAAACAAATAGGCTTTCAAATACCCACAGATGGATGGCTGAATGGATGATTGGATGGCTTGTCATGAAAGAAAATAATAATAATTGTAATTACTTCAGGCAGTATTAATAAAGCATATTAAAGCAGTAATAAAAAATAAAAAAAATACTCAGGGATTAGAGTAAGATATGGTTGGATGGATTAATGTGTATAGTATATGTATGAATGTATAGAAAGATGAGGATATTAGACTTCGTTTTTGTCTTTTCTTAATTCACAGGCACTAATGTTTTCACAGTCATATAGGAGGAATAAAATTGAAAAATGTTTCCAGTATCTAGAATTGCTACAAAGCTAAAACATTTAAAACTATTCTCTAACACTTCCTCCAAGAATACCAAATATAATTTTATATATATATATATATATATATATATATATATATATATATATATATATATATATATATATATATATATATATATATAATGTCAGAATATTTATGTGTATATATATATTTGTACATATATATATATATATTGTATATAAATGATTCAAATGAGACCTCAAATGATAAAAGTTCATTCACAGCATTACATGATACATTCTGGGGGGAAAAGTAAAAATAAATAAACAAACAAACAAACAAAAAACAGTGTATATATTGTGATATATTTTTCTCAGCAAAATTAAGCTACATGGAAAAATTCTGTTCTGTACATGCAGTCAAAGAGTACTGTGTTAGTGCCTTTCAAGGGTCAGTGAAAGATCAAGTGTACTGTACATACACCCCACTGGACCCATTCAACTGTCCCTCAGCCCTTGCCCCACTCCCCGGTATAGCCACGAACATGACTTCCCCAAGCATCATCAGAAAGCTGACCAAGATGGGCTTAGCAGCTGTTTTAAAGAATTCATTTACACAAATCGCACTTGATTACCTGAGCATATTCATCCCCAAACGTATGCGATTATGTGCACCCTTTCATAAATGGGCAAAGTAATTAATCATATTGCAAATATTAGCAAATTTGTTTTAAAAAAGTCCCCATTAAAGCAGTATGTTGTACAGAAAGACATCACAGATCCTATTAAAAAGCGGAATCTCGGGTAAAGGGTGTTTTAATCTAGAACATGTGCAAGTACTTCACATCCTGATGAGTGTGTTTTTTCATGATATCTGCATTCAAAATGCTACAAGTCTAAAGGTATTTCTATATTTTGCTACATTATGTTAAAGCTACATTCAACTACAACAAGGGCAAAAGAGTTGTGCCTGATGTCAAATAAATTTCAGCAACATTTCATGATGTAAGCTAATCTAGAAGACCTAAAGCCCTGATATGTGCTCAGTTTGTGTGTGTTGGCACCAGTGTTCATTCTTATGAATAATGATGGTCTTATTGATTTGCCCTTGATGTATTAAATGATGCATTTTACTGGCATAAGCCAAAGCATTTGTGCTTTCTAAAATTATTTCTTTTTGCACTGGAAATAGTGTCTGCCAAATAATTATTAAAAGATGGTGGAGAGAGCTGGGAACACACTCAGTACCTTATATCTGCAAAATTACTTAACTATTGAACAAATAATGGAATTACAATTAAGTTTAAAAGACATGATTCAGTATTCAGTATTATTAACTAATTTTAATATAATGTAGCCATCTAGTGCCAATTATAGATATTGCAACCCTCATTTTGGTTAAGACAGTTACGTATTGCTTGTGTTAAATACTCTAAGCCAACAAGAGAGATCAAATATCATGGGTCCACTCTAAAAATCTGAATTCTCTGTTATTTGGCATCCAAGACTAAAGTTCTACTATTTAACTTCAGACACAGCTACTCTACATTTACTAACACAGTGAGCGCAATAGATAGAATAAAAAAGGAGTAGTGGGAACCTGGAGTAAGAAAAGAAATCCATACAGAAAAACTGCTACATGTATTCTGTTTTTGTCCTTAGTTGTTTTCCTGTTAAAATACATCGCAGACTATAGTAACATCCCTGTTTGACACCACGGCATCAGAGTTCTGACAAGCGCCAATAAATTTCTGCTAATGGGATTTGATTGGTTGAAGTTGTTGCATTACATCATAGGAAATGCAAGTACTCTGGAATCTTGACTCTAAACAAATTAGGTCAAAGGTCAGACATCACTGTCCAATATGGTCTTGAGAGTTGAACACAAACAGAAAAAATGTCACCGCATCACTGTGATGAAACACAGCGAAAAATATGTAAGGCCAGTTGTCAGCCAGTGAAGTGATTTTGGCCACAGCCAGCGTGCCGAAAAAGCAAACTAAAAATCTAAAAAGCAACTTTAGTCTTAATGGTTTCCATAGTCCATAAAATTCCCATTGAAGCAAGAGTCTTTCTTGAATGACAGTGTGTGTGTGTAAACATGACATCATTATTCACAGATTCTAGATCCACTGTTCTCATTGGAGGACAGGACTACGGACGACATTGTAATGCTCAGTTCCGAGCGAAAGTGGAGCACAGCTGGGCTTTCCGTGGTTTGGGAGACAGCCTCTGCCATCTCATCTCCTGTTGTGATATCACCACCACTGTCCCAGACTCTGGCGCCATCATGGCAGTCGTAGTCACTGCCTTGTTCCTGATGCAGCGCGTGTATGTGTGTCACAGTCCATTTGCACCTCACCATAGAGCTCACACACATGTGCAGCAACGAAGCCCCGTGTCATACTTCGCTTTCAAGGCTGGAAAAGTGGGCAGAGCCACGTCGTGAGCACAGACTTTTTGCTTTAAGGGGCAGGTGGGGAGAGTAGAAGCGTCTGGGCTGTGGCACAGAGCGTAGTCTCTGGTATTGAAGTTTAGCACTAGCACTAGCCCCTTTTGTGGTACCAGGCGACAATACCGGTGGGGGAGACATGGATGCAGAAGAAGTGGGTTGTGGAATGGGCACAGGAAGAGAGGAAGGTGCAGAGCTTGCAGGGAGTGAGGGCAGTAAGGATTGGGTAGGGGAGGATGCTGGCTCTGGATGTTGAGCTTGCTGGGTGCTGAGGTTGGACTGACTGCCAGATTTGGCACCATCAGGTTTGGGGGGAAGTTTGGGTCGGGAGCCTGCATTTAGACTGTGGCAGTGGGGCAGCAGTTCCTCCTGACTGTGGGAGGTGGCACTGCCCCTTTTAGACCGACAGGGCACTCTGCTGTGGCTAATCTGTGAGTACGAACACGATCCCATATCCTGCTCCCTCTCTCGAGCCCTCTTTCCTTTGCTCTTTGACCTACTGTGACCTCGTTTCTCACTTTTCATTGGCAGCTTATCAACTGACCAGTACCTTCGAGGAGGTGGTAGTGATGTTGGAGGAGGTGGCCACTGTGAGCCAAGTCCCCCACTTCCACCCCCAGAGCCCCACCCAACCCCTGCTCCTGAGCCCCAAAAGTCTCCACTCCAACCTTCATTTCGACCTAATACAGAATCATCCCTGCTGTTAATGCTTCCCCCTTTCTCTCGGGCAGGGTAGGTGCCAAAAAACCAACCCCCACCTCCAATTCCGCTTGCCCCTTCTGCCCCATTGCCCTCCCAATACCTTTCAAACTGACCAAACTCCCCTGATGACCCATCATCAGAATAACTCTCATCTGCTCTAACACGATCCCTCTCAGACTCAGACACAGCCCCTCTTCCCCCTGCCCTTCTCAATCTTCCCTCCACTCTTACCCTTTCTTGCTCCCTTTCCTGTTCCTCCTCTGCTTCATCATCTTGCTCTTCATCCTCAGAGTCCCATTCATGGAAGGACAGCCCCTCTCGGGTGTGTGCCCGGCCCCTCTCATAGTGTAGGAGCAATGGTCGACGCTCACCACCCCTCCCAGCCATATCTCGCTCTGCTCCACTGCTCCTCCTTCGCTTGGTTGATGGAAGAATATTATGTAATGAGGAGGGAGGTGAACCTCCAGATGCCTCTGTACCACCTCCACTGACCCAGAATTTAACAGAAGTAGGAAGTTTGTGGAGATTTGGGTATCTCTTGCTAGATGGTCTGTGGCGTGAATGGCTACTCTTTGCCCGCCTTACTCTATTCCGACCTCCACCACTCTCCTCATCTTGTTCATCTCCCACATCCTCCCCTCCATCTCTGTTCTCTCGCTCTCTCTCTCCTTCCCAACCTAAGAGACTTCCCTTTTCTCCAAATGTGCTCCGGTACTGGTTTGAAAAGGTGGCGTACTCTCCCTCTCTTTCTCCGTCACCCTCTCCCTCTCTCTCTACCTCTACATCACCTTCATCTGGCTCTGAATGCTTTCCAATGGATGCCTTCTTCTTCTTCTTTGCCTTCATAACCTTTTTCTTTTTCTTCTTCACCTTCCGCCGTTTACGCTCCCTCTCTCTTTCCCGTTCTTCTCTCTTTTTCCTCTTTTTGTTTTTTTTCTTTTTCTTTTTCTCTCTCTCTCTTTCTTTCCTGTGCCTTTTCTCCCTTTTCCGTTCAGTGTCACCAGATCCTACCCCGTTTCGCTCTCTCTCTCTTTCCCCCCATCCTGCCCACCACTCCTGAAGCTGAGCAAGCTGACTGCCACCTCTCTCCCTCAATCTGTTGCCTTCTCTCTCTCGCTCACGCTCTCCAAATGAACCACGGGGCTTGCGTGGGGGTACAGGGGGTGGTGGTGGACCATGTGTAAGAGATCTGGGGGACAGGATGGAGCGCTCAGGCATATTGTTATGTCGGTTGTGTCCCTGCAGAAGACTGGACTCCTCTGTCAGCTCATCTAAGTCTTCTTCTTCCTCTTCCTCCCTATCCCTGGTGCTGCGTGAGGTAGTGCTGGAGGTGGTTGAGGGAGAGGTGGATCGAGAAGAAGAGGCAGAAGATGTAGTAGAGGAACTGGTGCTAGAGGTAGAGGAGGACGTAGAGGTATAAGGAAGAGAGAGTGAGGGCGATGGTGGTGTGTATGATGGGGAAAGTGTTACAGGTAATGGAATAGGAAGAGGGGGCGAAGGTCTGGGCCTTCGACCTATGTCCCTTCCACCTCCTCTCCGGCCTAGGGGCAGAATGTTTTCATACAGTGGGCCACCAGACTCTTTTGTTTTTTTGGGCCTCCGCTTCCTCCAAAGGGATGAGGGAAGAGGAGGAGAGGGGTGCTGTAGTGGGGGGTTAGGTGGCAGTGGGGCTGGAGTCTGACTTTTAGGTGGTAGCCTAGGAGTGCCCAAAGACTTCACCCCCTTCCCCTGACCCCCTCCACCAGTACACACTCCCACCTTCTTCCCCACCCCATGGTCCATGCCCTTCTCCTGGTAGAAAGCTAAGGTAGCTGGTGGGGGTTGCTGATGGTTCCTGGGAGCTGATTTTGGAGTCTGGGTGCCTGCCTGTTGGTCCATACATGGTCCCAAGCCTTCAGGGTCAATGGGGCCATAATAGCGCTTGTATCCATCCAAAGTGCTTCCAGCAGGTCCACTCCCTGCCCATGTAGGAACTAACTTTTGTGGGAAGGTCCCCATGTCAGATATGCCCCCTCTGAGATTCATGGGCGTGGTGGCACTGGCAGTTTTGGGCAGTCTCCAGCGGTCCACAACAGCCAGTCTGCGGTCAGGTCGGGGCAGAAATGTGGAGCATGGGAGAGGGGCGCCTAGAAGTGGCGTGGTAGAGGGTCCCAAAGATCCCCCAGAATGTACCACCGAAGGAGGGGACCCAGGAAGGGGGGTCTTATAGGTCTGTGGAGGCTGAGGTGGGTGTTGTTGTTGCTGCTGCTGTTGCTGTGGCACCATGGCAATGGCCTGATTGGTGACACCTGCTGTGACAATATGGGATGAGGGAGGGGCTGACACCACAGAGGTATGATGGTGGGTGGGTATGATGACTTTGGGTCCACCTTGGGCAGTTTCATCCTCAAAACTGCAACAACTATACATTCCCTGAGAAAGAAATAGAGAGCAAAATAAAAAAAATATATTTTGGCAGTGGAGGATGTTATTTTGTTAGTCCTCAAAGAAATAAGATTGTTGTTCTGATATGATTTTCCAGCAGGCTCAGCTATTCTGGGGTGTATGGGGATTTGATTTAGGAAAGAGACTAAGCCTGAAGTTTTACACATCACCCTTACAGGATTAGCATCACTCTGATTCTACCATGCAATATCTCGTAAACAGCAAAACACTCTATATATGTGTCATAATGACTCATACTCATCCACTTTTCTCTCATCTTTTGTCTCCTATAATCTCCTCCATTTGCTATATCTGTCTGCCTGAATTTGGCTGCCCTTCTTACCCTGCTGAAGGCAAGTAGAAAGTCCAGTTTTCCAGCTTGGCCCATTCTGTTCATGCAATGGCGGAGTCTCCAATAGACAAGATGCTCCCAGGCAAACACCAGCAGACTCAAGCCCATGGCCACCAGCAACATGTAAAATACTCCAGCCATATTGTCAATGTCCAGCTTTGAGCTCATCACTTCAATTTTATCATTGTGGCATATCCCTGAAAGCCAGAGACGTTCCAGCATCTCAATTTCATCTGAGAAGAAAAGAGAAGAGTTACTCACTCTTTACACTACATAAAAAACTGTTTATATGAATAAAATTCAGGAAGTTAATATTTATATATAGAAAAGATATATATTCTTCACTTCCTAAATTGCATACTAAATCAAATGATACCATTAATTATGTATACACTCATGCATACTGATCGCAATATATGATCAAGAGTACTATTTACAGTGCTATACAAAGTATATCTGTGATGAAAGAGAGACAGTGGCAGAGAGAGAGAGAGAGAGAGAGAGAGAGAGAGAGAGAGAGAGAGAGAGAGAGAGAGAGAGAGAGAGAGAGAGAGAGAGAGAGAGAGAGAGAGGGTCAGGTCTAGACAATTCCTTGTGAATGTGAAGTTGGAGAATAAAGTAAGGAGAAAAACAGGCAAAAATATGTTTGTCTTTATTTGGAAACTCCATAGTGTCAGGGAAAACATGCAGGAAAGTAGAAAGGACAAAATGGACAAAAAGAAAAATGTAGATAAGATTGTGACATAATGGCAAACAGCAGGAGCATATTTTCAGTTCCATGAGGAGTACATAAAAAGAGAGATGAGGATACAGCAAGAGAGGGACAATGTGAAAACAGACATATTATACAAGTATATGTGTTTCATAGTGTGAAAGAGCAAAAACCTACTGGAATTAAATGAGGAATAAAATAAGTCAGAAAATCAATAACCAATAAATAGAAGATGGATTGAAGGGTGAGATCATAATCATTTAATCGTGGTAGATTTTGGACATCCTGGTTGTAGGAGCGGACTACAAACACTATAATGTTCGACATTCTGCTTCAATCGGTAGACAGACAATTATCCAATATAAAGCCACTCTGACAAATTTTGGTTTTAAGTCTCAAAAATTAGAAAGCAGACAATTTATTTGTAAAATATTTTAGCAATGCTTTAGAGACATTTCAAAGAGAAGCAAATGGTGGCAGTATTAAGATAGAAAACCTGACTGCATGCATTTATGATTGGAATGGCATAGGCCTATTGCAAGTGATTGATAATGTAAAGCTAATAAATTTCAGAAATGTATAATTTTTATCACAAATTGAATTGAAATCTTCAGCAACACACCATTAAAACACTATTGCTGGCTAGGGGCTCAAAAATGGTAGGTACATGATTATTCTCATCTTATTATTAGCATTATATTGTTGCTGAATAAAATGTGTGGAAATTACAAAGTAAAACTAAATAAATTCTTAAAAATCATCAATCCTGGACTGATGATGTGCTATTCTTGTATTAAGTCCTGAAACAGCCTCCATGTCTCATCCACTCAGAAAGTTTAAAAGACAGATCCGTTAGCAGCTGTTTGATGAATTTAACACTACTTAATTGTGACTCAAAAAGTGATCAGAGGATGCAAATTTGAATCCTGATGATGCAACCATATGTGTCTGGGAGCCCAAGAGAGCAAACTTGGCAGTACTTAATTGTATTATACTATCTAAAAATATCTAGATGAAAATATAAGTATATACAGTAACTTATCGTCATCCTTTGATCACAAACAGAATTGTATTCAATGTATAACAAAAATGAAAGAACCAGCCTCGCAGTTACAACACTTTCAAGGGTCTGTAGATATGGACAGTTTACCACAAATTTGTTAGGTATAAGCAGACGAGTATCAGTTTGTTTTCACAAGATACAAATTGGGCCATAAAAGGGGCCATAAATTTAATCACAACCAAACTGTTTTCAGCTCTTTAGCTGTCTAGAGGTAATGATGGTCTTTTTATTTTTCCTTAGCATGACACATGTTGCTTGATAGGCACGGTTAGGTGGTCTTTTTAATTTATTTTTTTACAAATACAATTGAACACCCTTTAACCTGAGATAATAGCTGGGCATGACACCATCTGTGTGACCTACAGTCCCAGTCCGACTCTTAACTATCATCAGTCTCATGCCAGCCACAAACCTGGGTCAGACCTAAGAGAATATCACCAAAAATGTCCGCCAGATTATTACTTCAGTTTATTACTTCAACAAAGCATTTTGTTTTACTTTAAAAATAGGACTAGGCTACACTAGAATTGCTATATTAAGATAACCTTGGTATTTCATAATATGTAACACTGGAAATATTTAATATAGTGGCCTTAGATGAAATGTATTACTAAAACATAATATAAACAATATAATTCATGAGGTTGTGTGTGGAAAGTGGAACATTCTAATATGATGGTGTATAATTTATAGTCTAGAATTGATTGCATTCTCCAGTGAACAGTATTTTTGTTATATTTAACCAACAAGGTAAGGACACTCCATAGATAACCAGCAAAAATCATTTGAAAAAATGGAAAGAAACTCTTTAAATGCTTGAAAAGCATTTGCTATAAAAGAAACCAAGAAAAACAACAACAACAACAACAACAACAACAACAAAAAAAAACTACACATGAAGAAGTACTGTATTGATAGCTGTTAGGCCTATGTGATGAAGCTCTAACAGGACGTAACGAGTAAGACATTACTGTCTGAGAGGTAGACGGAAGGAGTGAAAGATTAGAGGAAAATGTCGAGAAGAGAAGGATTACAGTCAGCAGGTTGGAGAGGGTAGAAAGAATAGAAAAGCGATACACAGAATCACCACCTGTGAAATGCTCTTGAAATGCAGCAGGAAAAAAAACTAATCAGCCTACAAAGCAAGTCATTAGTGTCAACAACCACTAAACCATCATGCTTTTTAATGTTCCAAAAGTGAAGTGGGTGCAGATTCACAGAAAATAAAACCACAGAAATCACACATAAACAAATGGAGAGAAAAATACAAACAGCACAATTCGTTTCGCATATAGAAATGTCATGACACGGTTAGCTGTTTAATTGTGGCATTAGCTGATGGGACCTGGCATCAGTGAGATGTTCTCACAGCAGGGACTTGGCAAACACACACAACCACACACACACACACACACGCACGCACGCACACACACACACACACACACACACACACACACACACACACACACGTGTACACTGAATGCCAGTGAGGATTAAAAACAGTGTGCAAACCATTAACCTGTGAGTATCCATAATAATGGCCAAGACTTATTGCTATCTTATTGCTATGAAGGCAGTACTGGTCAGTGGGGTGCAGTAGCAATGTTCCTGCTTCGTCCATTTAGTTATTTATATTTGTATTTGTTGGGTTTACGTTTATAGGCTGCTAGCTATTGCTTTTTTTTTTGTATTCATTTTTTGTATTTTCTGTGAGGATCTGTTCAACTAAATCATCTACACCAATAAAGCAGTTTGAAGTCCTTCGTTTACAAGCACACCTACACAAACAGTGCATAGATCACATTAAATAATAATAAAGTTCCCTGCATTACTATGTAAAAAACCAAACCAATAAATTCATGAAATACAACATTGAATGAAATCCATTCAGCTCTTTTAACTATCTCAACTTGGGTGCAACCACAAGGTCAGGCTCTTACCATCGCCCACCAGCTGCAGCAGTGCCAAGTCCAGTGGTCGCTTCCAGCGGGAGTTCTTAATGAGGGCAATGCCATAGCCTGTAGTGGCAAACACTTTACCAGAGCCTATAGTCATCACTTTACAGCCCTCGTCCTTACGAGCCATGTAGTTGAGCACTGCGGCATCATAGATAAATGCATCTAGCTTACTGCAGGGGGGAAGGGAGAGAGAGAGGAAGAAATAGACAGAGAGAGAAAGGGAAATGCTGAGAAGGCAGTGTGAAAATGCCTGCTTCTCAGATTTATTAGCAAATACAAAAAGTGTAAATAAATGTCGGACATCGGAAAACCACACAGCATGATTAACAATTCACAATATTTAAATTATTTATATTAAACTATTATAAAACACAATAAATGTGTCGCAAAGGGCCTTAAAAACGACCCTTAAACACATAAATGAGAGCCGATAGCAAATATGCAGAGCATAGATAAACATCTAAAAAAACATCTTCAAAAAATAAACTGTAATAATGGAAGTTTTACATGATACACCCCAACACAGTAGTTAACTTTAACACAAAGGTGGTAAACACATGGCTTACAAGGATGATTTTTTTTTTTTTTTGCCCTAGCCATTTTTTTATCGTTGACCAGATATTCACTTGGCAGTCATACTATTCATTACATTTCCAGCATTTGGCATTACTTTGCTTTCAGAATACTTTTAGCCAAATTCCTTGGCACTGAATCATACACAGGCATCCACTTCATGCACCTAAGTGGTTTAGAAGATTCCTTAATTATTTAGTACTGGTCACCTTAGTCATTGTGAGTAATGGAGAATATTTCATAATGTGCTTGCTTGTGGTTTGTTCTCTCTTTACTTCTAGAGCGGCATAATCTAAGTTTCATCATTTATGGGCTTTTTGTTCATGATAAATCAAGGAGTAAAAGTCAAATGTCCAATATAATTTAAGTACAGTCTTAGGTGACAGGGACTTATCTTAACCCAGTAACTCTTTATCTTTTGCCGTGTCCTTTGAAATATCTATTTTAAAACAGGTTTCAATAACAGTTTGTAAAACATGGGTCAACACTTTTCCCCATATTTACAGGGACCACGGTTTGGTCCTCAGTTCAGGTTACTGTCTTGTATGGAGATTTACATGTTCTCACCTTGTCATGTTCTCGCTTTGTCATGTTCTCTGGTTTACTGTTATGATCAGTAGACCTACTACTTAAATAGCTCCAAATGGTAATCCACTTTAAAAATCCACCAAAGCCACAACCAGGATTGAGCAGTTAAATGTGTATGAATATGAGGATAAATGATCATATACAGTATTTAAAACATATGTTTAGTGCTGTTTTATCCTTATACCTTGCGCAGTGGAATGGCAAGTCACCCTGGACCCACATACCAAGCTTGTGTACAGTATACAAGACTATTTAACATTAGAAACCAGGGGATGTTCTAGTTTCTAGAATTAGGCCTTTATAGAACACACAGTCACAGACACAAACACACACAAACACACTCATGCACACTTGATAACAGCTAAACTAAATCAGGGGTGTAAGTTGAGAACAACTGGTGTTTTTTTTTTGTAAACCACTTCAATAAGTCTCTACAATAATCAGGTACAAGCATTCATGGCCTTCATTCAATAAAAGAAATAAGCAGCTCAGTGCAACTGAGAGCAATCAAGAAGGCAGTGCATTAATAACAACATTTGGCAACACCAATAGTTTAATTTCATCACATTGCACTGATGGGTTTCTATATGAAACTCTCTGCTCTTGGTTTATTTTTAATACTTCGTGTTCTTGTAATGTACCTTTTTCACTCAGAAAAAGTGATGACTACATTAACATAATCAACTACTAATTTATAATTTGAAAATAACCAATTTATCCACTTAACTAATTATAACCAAAAGTATAACATTAGATCATCAAGCTTACTGTATAAATTTATACCTTCTCTTTTAATGCCAGGATCAAAGGTGCTCATATAACAGCAATTATATCAATAATTAATATCATTAAGAGAAGCTGTAAAGCAATATATTTTACAGGAAAACACTGAATAAAGTGCATTTATGTGTAAATGATCTTTTTACCTTTTTTTTTCTTTGTTTTTGGAGAATGCAACAGACTCCAAACTACTTACCTGTCTATAATTTCAAATGCAAAGAATAATGCCTTGAAATATTAACATTTTTATTGGTTTTGAATATGTGTGTGTAACATTGCCGTTGTTTCATTTGTTTTTTGTTGGTGCTACTCCAAATATTAAGTACGAAACTTGCCATTAATCATTTCCGAATGTGAACAATGTGTGCTTGTAAAGATGTTACCCTTTGTGGTGGAGTGTATCAACTCTGTCTCACTTGTAAGTGCCTAACAAAATTAGCTTCCCAGCCATTTTAACAATGACTTAAAAAATTACAATTTGTCTGTTACAAACTGAGGCCATGAAAGTGAAAGGTCACATGATCTGATGCTCACTGGTGGCCATTCACAGAGTAGAGCTTTTGCATTATGAGTATGAGTGAGAGAGAGAGAGAGAGAGAGAGAGAGAGAGAGAGAGAGAGAGAGAGAGAGAGAGAGAGAGAGAGAGAGAGAGAATGCATAAATCATAGGTATTTGAGGAAAAAGAGATAAAGAATCTGGCAACAAGTATGAAAAAGTGCAAGCACATCACAAAATGAATAACCTTAAACTGCAGAGCATTCCAGGTCGAGATGTAAAATGGATTTGGATGGTTGATGAAATGAAAAAAAGATATCAAGAGTCAGCAAGACAGATGCAGCACAAACCCCGTCTTCAGGTTGGTGATGGCCTCTTCCACTCCTTTCTGGTTGTATTTAATCATGTAGTGGTGCATGTCGGGGTAATTACTGCGAATGTTCTTCTCTGTGCTGCCATTCGGGACCGTTCCAAACTTCAGGGGCGGGTATTGTTCAGTAGGGTGCTGAAACTGAGGAAAATAGGACATGAGGAAATACAAAATCTGAGGTATGTATTAGCTTAAATATAGAGTAGGGATGACTTGATATAAGTGTGTACAAAACTGCACACAAAAACATAAGAGAACTACAGTATAAAGTTATGTGAGCTTAAGTGTGTCAGGTAATCACAGAGCTTGGACTTTTCTATTAATCATTATGCCTGAGACAATATTAGGAAAAATCCTTGGGAGGAACCAGACTCAATCTAAGTGACACCAGATAATGATAAAATCATATATTGTTATGTAATATTCACATCAAACATCAAAATGTATAAAAAAAAATATGATCTCTGTGTCTCTGTTACTAGTATGGATATTGGTATCAGATGGGCTGCTTTGAGTATTTCTATAACGGCTGATCTTCTTCAAACAGAAAAATATCATGTGAATGGAGGGTCTGAAGTCTGATACAGCGTTTTGATGAGAAAGATCAGAGGAGAAGGATCAGACTTGTCCGAGCTGACAGGAGGTCTATAGTAACTCAAATAAGTACTCTATACAACTGCAGTGAGCAGAAAAGCATTTCAGAGGTTTTTATAGAAAAGAACACAATCCATACTGTCGTTTCTTAATACTGTACAGTATATATTTGCTGCAGTTATAGGCTGTCATATTCCCATTGTGGACCTTTAAGTAATTAAACCCTGTAAGTAATTAAATGTGGTACTGTAATAAGTCTGGAGTTGACTTCACAAATTCCCAGTACTAAATTGTTTTAAGTCTCTAATCTTTGCACTTACTCAGGTATGATGGTATAGCATGTGGCCCAGGATCATTATTATTTTAACATCTGACATTGTTGGAACCCCACTGTGGTCAAGAACCATTCCAAATGGCCATTCTTGGTTGTATACAAGCCTCTTGCTTGTAACTGAAAGGCTGCTGTGACTTGCTGAGCTTCAGAGTGCTCATCTTAAAATCCATTCATGATGAGAATTGAATTAAATGGCTCCCTTCTTGAGACTTAATCATTATCTGACTCTATGTCCTGCAGAATTAGCTCCAAAAAATGCTCATATTTGCAAATACAGCTGGTTTTTCTTTTTCATTTTTTGGAAGGAACCCAGAGTCTGATGCAGAATTATTTATCTTTTTGTCCTTCCTGCTATGTGTCCCACGGTGAGGGGTATAGTGTTTGAAAATAGAAAACAGAAAATAACATAATTCTTCACACTGCAGAGGATAAAAAGGATAAGACCCGCACTCGGTGATTCACATTATGTCTGCGTATGAAATGTACAAGACATTACAAGACAATTTCTCACACTACCGAGGTTAAAAAACAAAAGGATGTTAAAGAGTAAAAAGACAAGGAGGATTTTGCGATGGTGTGCTCATACATACTGTACACCTTTGAGCTGTTGACTCAATCCTGAAAATTATGAGTTTCTATAATCTGTATGAGTCACTCTCTGGTTAGGGTGACTAATGGAAAGAGACACTTACTGTACATGCTTAGGGAGCCTTCTTATGGAAGGTGAGATCACAGCGTGCAAAAGCAAATTGTTTTTTTTTTGTTTTTTTTTATTCTTATTTATTTATTTAATTATTTTTTAAAAAATTCCAAATGCAAATACCAAATATGTAAAAGTTTTAATAAAAAAAATCTAGCATTTTATTACAACAGAAATATTCCAACAGTATAAAATCTCACTGTAATATGAATTTAAGGCTGTTCATTTTTCATATGAATATTTTTTCGTTTATTTTCACAATGGGCATGCAACTGAAGTGAAATATGGAAGTGCAAGGTTTACACACGCAACTGGTTTAAAAGCATTGATTAAAGTAGCAATGTAGTGTGCCGCAGTTAGAGCGTCAATAAACGTTGACAATAAAAGACTATTTAGAGCAGTTTCTTGGGTTGTTAACACATAAAGAGAGGAAAATTGACATATTGAAAGATGTGTGTCTTTATCAAGAAAGACCTTCCATTCCAGCCAGACAATAAGCTACCTCTGTTCCAAAATTATCCCTCAAGGAACAGGACTGTCATCATTTTTATTTCTATTAATACAGAATTATTACCTTCAGTCAGTTAAAAATTGCTATTGTTGCTGAACCTAAACAATAAGCATAGCATGACCAGATCAGCTTTGTTCATCATCTGGCCAATTTATTTGCACTGATTTAAAAGTCATTTTGTATAACCTGCTGTAAATCATCAGCGATGTGAGTGAAATGTGTAGAACAGTGTTTATTAAAAGACACTATTACTAATGTATAATGCAGGATAGTAATGCAGGATTTGTTAGATAGCATAGAATAAACTTGAGACAGAAAGTACACAATGGCTAGACAATGGCACATGCAGACATTTTAGCTGGTGACTGGACTGTTTGTGGTAGCTTTTGGTTAGAACCAAAAGCTTGCAATAAGGGTATTTTCATTTGTTACTGATTCTTTACATCGTAAATGTCTCTCTTGACAGTCACCTTAGTTTCAAGAATAGAGGACTTCTATTCTGTCTGTTACAGCCTACAATACTGATGGTTTTGGACTAGTCTCCCCTTTCACTTTCTGCTTCAGCTCTACCAGCATATTAGATTGATTCTTTTGCAAGTGATGATGTATGTGCTTCACCTTCCTGTAACTATACACTCACTGAGGAATACTTTTACACATACTGTACTCATTCATGCAATTTACTAATCAGTCAATTTTATAGCGGCAGTGCAATGAATAAAATCATGCAGGTACAGACCAACAGCCTTGGGTGATGTTCATCAACCCTCAAAATGGCAAACAAATATGATCTCAGTGATTTTTTGATTTTCCTGGGCTTTTCACACACACACAACGGTGCAAAGGGAAAAATAAATATGGAGTAAGTAGAAGTTCTACCAACAGTAACACCTTATTATTGATGAAAGAGGTCAAAGGAGAATGGCCAGATTGGTTGAGATGGAAGAAAGGCTACAGGAACTTAGAAAGCCTTTTTATACAATTGTGCTGAGCACAACATTTAGAACCTTGAGGTGGATGAGCTTCACCAGCAGAAGATCATGTCATGCTCTACAACTTTCAATCAAGAACAGAAAGTTTTGGCTGCAGTGGACACAGATTCAGCAAAACTGCACAGGTGATGACTGGAAAAAAAATAGCCTGGTCTGATGAATTTTGATTTCTGCTGAGACTCACAGATGGTGGGGACAGAATTTGGTGCCAACAGCATGACTCCATGGACCCAGCCTTCCTTCTGTCAAGGGGCCAGAAGAAAGTTTTCTTGGCGCACTTTGGGCTGTTAATAGTACTCTGAGTATTGCTGAGTATTATGGAGTGTTGCTGAGTGATGATCATATGTATCTTTTTCTACACATATGCAGAATATACCATATTCTAAAGGCTAATTCCAGCATGAAAATGCACAGGAATTGCTAGACGCAGTGGACCACATCATGGTCCAAAATCTCAAAGGAATGTTTCCAACATCTTGTAAAACCCAAAGCAAGAAGTAAGGTTGTTTTCAGAGAAAAAATGGGCCCTAGACAGCATTACTAATGTGTTCCTAATAAAGTGCACTGTGAGAGTACATTTATTTTATGTGATTTTCCTGTAATTTTGATTATAATTTTAACAAAAATAACCAGTCAAACATCAGACATTGTTCTTTGGTATGTCTTTGTCAACCGCACTTACTCTGAGCATCACACTCTCACTTAGATCGTGTTGCTGTATAGTCTTTCATTTGACTGATTTCCTTTTGGGTTGTGTTCATTGAATTATGGCTGTAAAATAAACAAAAAAAGTATTTTTAAATAAACTTGGAAATGAGCTTAATTTTATACCGTATTTTGGCTTTTGGGCAAACACTGCCTATATACCACTTATTTTATTTAAAAAAAAAAATTTCAAAAAAATTAACCTCTCAGACTATTTTTCCAGCTGACATTATTTAAAGTTTTTTTTTTTTTGGTGTGCATTTTTATCTTTGAGATCCCTTTCGAAATTAGATGATCATTGTTAATGACCAATTTTAACAAAACTGGTCAAAAAAGCAGACAAAAAATAAGGTTTGAAACTTGAAATTGAAATGGAAAGATGATAAATAAATAAAACAAGATTTCCGTAGAACAAACAAAGCGTAACATTTGTAAATAACAGATTTTGAAGAAGCTGTCCTTAGGAAAATAAATAGTGTTTACAGTGAAAACCCAATAAATGCAAAAAAAAAAAAATGTTTTTGTATTTCTTGGAGTAGAGGTAAAGTGGTGTAAATGTGCCAATCACAAATCCAGATTTTACTTCCAATAGTGTTGTTACAGTAGTTACAGATTGGTTCAGAAATGCTTTAGGGTGCTTTCAGATTTGCTTTTTTTTCTACTTTCTAAAATTACTCAGATCCTGCTACAAAAAAAAAAAAAAAGCATCTGGTCAGAAAAAAAATTGCTTACTACTGAGACGAGTCCTGGATCATTCTTGGGTCACCACTTAAACAACAATTAAAATATTATTTTAGTTGTATATCTTAATATCAAACAAATGCCTTGTGTACTTTCATTATGTATTATACCCAAGTAAACACTATATACACCACTGGTAGAATATGTTGTGGGATTTATACCATAAAATCAACTGTTATGACCCCATGACGTATCACCTTCATCAAATAAGACGGCACAACATTTCCTGAGACACAAAAGAAACCTTAACCTCAAACCCGATCGCTTTGGTGCAATTTGCTAATTGATGTCATCAAGCAGCAGCAGTAAAACCACTTTAATAGCTTGAAATATAGCGTATTTAATAGCTCAACTATATCTTGCATTACTAAAAAAAAGAATGCATCCTTTTTATCTGAGTGCCAATAGGTGGCTTGATCCACACAATCCCAAAGGTATTATCAATCTTCTGTCCTGATTGAGTGCACTCTTTCTCTTTCTGCTTAAGTCTCTATAGGCATGAACCAAATCGATTCTACACTCCACATCCATGCGCTGCCCTGAATAATGAAAACAGCATGAACTCAAGCACGCGCACACACATACTCTCTCTTCAAAGGCTTTTTCTTTTACCCACACACATACACACCCATGTACTCAAACGTACCTTCTTGTCACTGAGGCCAGACACAGTGTCAATGTATTCCTCTTGGATCATGAAGGCCGCCAAGTTAGCTGTATAGCTGGCAAGAAAGATTACAGCAAAGAAAGCCCAGACGAGCACCATGATCTTACTGGTGGTTCCTTTGGGGTTCTCCACGGGCACAGAATTATTGAAGACCAAAGCCCACAGCAGCCAGATGGACTTTCCTATAGTGAACTTAGAACCTCCTGCTTCTAGGAGTCAGAGGGAGAGAATGTTAGAGAAAGTCTTAGATTTAAAAAGTTTTTGGATTTCTTTGCTTTTCTTCTTTATTTAATTTAACTGCAAGAAAGTGGATGCAGGGCACTAGAATAGTTAATGATAAAACAAGAGCTGCACATTGCCAAAAGGAAAATAAGCAAGTGAACAGAGAAGCAGTAGGATGTATACAGAGCTTCTGTACTATTCTATTATACATGATGGTTGAGGAAGAGTGAAAAGTCAGCAGCGGCTAGTGCAGAGCAATCAAACACAGATAAAGAAAAAGGGCTAAGGCTAGTTGAGTTTACTTATTAGTCTTTTTTGGAATTCCTCTGCTGCACAAACACAAGTATTCATTAATCTGAATAGTCAGCATGCTAGTCATGTAAAATATGGCCATTAAAAAGCAATAGAGATGTCTATGAGCTGGCAGAGTGTGCTGGAAAACAACATGGCTGCCAGCAAGCCAGGGGTTTGACTCACTCTTGCCGTTCTGCAGGCTGCGGTTATATCCAACTGGACTAAAAAATTCAAAGATAAAGACAGTCACTGCTACCACAGTCAGGCACATAACGAACATCATCACCCAAACTGCAGGACTGTATGGCTCTGAGAAGAGAGAGAAAGATAAACAAGACAGAGAGACAGAAAAAGAGAAAAGCAGACAAAAAAAAAGGAGAGAAATAGATCCGAACTACATTGAATCCAATCTATACAACTGTGTTTGTATTGATCATTAGGTTATAAAGAGCATCTTGTAATGTAAAAGTAGACGCAGATCCATTAATAACAAAACAAATTGTAGCATTTGGTAAGGGAATGTTTATCTACTGCATTTCTCTAAAGTAAAATAAATAGTTTGTTAGGATAGGGAACATTAAGTCTGATTGATTTGTACAATATGCACCATCCGTACACTCATTCATCACAGTGTTAAAAATGGTTTACGCCTGCAGAGATAAAACTGTTTTTCATCATAAGACATGTACTCACCAAGGAAGGCAGAGGGTGAGACTGTGCCATTACTACGGGAGACCATGACGCTGATTCCTGTCTCCACAAAGGGCACTGAGAAGTCAATGACCTCTGACCTCTCCTCATTGATGGTGAGGGAGCCGATAGCCATGTCCGCACGCTTATCGACCACCTAGAGCACAGGAGAATAACTGAACACCTACAGACTAACTGAGTGGACCCACAGTGTGGCATCTGCCACTCTATTTGTTCAGCCCCATAACTATTATTTGAATACTATTTTGCACTGCCCACACACCTATGACAGACAAGAAAATTGTGAAAAGTTAATGTATGAATTTACACAACCATACTACCAGTCACAAGGAATCCAGTCTAAGCTATACTCGTGCATTATTTTCTTTCCAGCTCAGAACACATACAGACCTACAGTATAGCTGAATACCAGTTGTGTTGCCAAGGCTTACAGTAATTTAAGGTAAATAAGCAAGGCTGGAAAGAGCAGTCTTTCTTATTATAAGTTCAACCTGAAACAAGCGGTTAATTATCCACTTCAATATTATTCTGTACAAATTCCATTAATAGTACACAAGTACACATAAGCCGCTAGGTGCCTGTTCAAGATTAAAAAAAAAGAGTGCCTTTTTAAGGCATTAAGAGGCCATAAGGCTGCCTGGTGCCTTTCTTAATGGTAACCATAGGGTACACAGGCAGCCACCGGCAGTGAGGAAGGTTTTCAAGTTGAAGAAGGAGTCCTACAAAGTAGTGCTCACAGAGGGCTCCCCTTATTCAACTGAGCAGTAAAGGAGAGCCAGTAGGGTTGTGGGTAAGAGCAGTTTCTAAAACCAAAGTTTGAGCATGGAGAGGTCATGCAAAAGACTTCTATTTGGCTCCAGAGATACAGTATACTGAGACACAGATCGGATGTTTTTAAAAAAGAAAGACCCCTTAACCCAGTGGGAAAGCACTCTCTTAACAGGCAGTGTCAGTAGTGTGTTAGAGTCCATCTCTTCAGCTGAAAATACTATGGCAATGACTATTTTTAGGTTTTTAGGCACCAGACAAAAACTGTTTCACATGGTCAACACACTTCCTCAATGTGTATGTTTGTAAATATCTGGGAATCCCACTCCTCAGGCAATAATATGGTTCTGAAGTGAAGACTCTGTTACACAATATGAAAGGATTCAATGTGGATTCTGCCGAAGGCGTTTATTTTCACACTGCATTGTAATGGGTCTTGTGCGTAAGGTAATCCAGTCAACCTGGATTTGGGGGAAACATAAAGTAGCTTGCCTAGATATTTGTTTTGTTGGTGGTACCACTGGAGTTTGGGCTTTCTGGGTCACTATATTGTGTGATCCAATCTCTGTATGAGCATAATTAGAGCTGTGGCCATATTCTTAAAAACACAGGCACAGGCATTGGTGCTTTACACGGTTCAAAAACACAAGTAAAAATTCAGACCCAGTACGTCTGATTTGGACCACAATGAAGAAGGGCCAGATAATCATTCATCTAAAGCTTTCATCGATGAGGATGCTCAGAAGCAGAAAAATTTACTTCCATTCCCATTCCTAAACAACGGAGAGCACTTTTCAGTCTGTCTCTCTTCTGCTGCTGCCTGAGTTGACCACTTTCACTGCTATAAATCCCACACTTTGACTCAAAATCAACTTTTTCTTTCTAATTTATTTCCCTCCAGTTGAAATCCCCAACATTTCTGTTTTCATTCATTCATTCATTCATTCATTCATTCATTCATTCATTCATTCATTTTCTACCGCTTATCCGATCTTCTCGGGTCATGGGCACGTTTCTGTTTTCATCATAAAAATGGACATCCTCATCCAAGGTACTCTCCAACAATAATAGATAATCCAGGGGTAAAAAACCTGTGGGAGGTCATAGAGGACCTGATATTTTCTAGGAAACTCAAACTCTGCCCAACACTTGGCAAAACAAAAGGCATCGCCTTACCATTTAATGACAGACAATGATGATGGAATTTCTACATTCCTCCCTTCCTCCTTCATAACAAGGGGAAGCTGAGCTAGCCTCTTTATTTCTCAATGCAGAGAACACCAAAAACTGGATCTTTGGAAGGGTTAGACTGGCCCCAACTGCTGCTGCTGCTGAAAAAAAATTGTCCTTTTAGCCCTGGATAACCCACTAGACAGCTCCTGTGCCCTTGCTTGTTGGAAAAGACTTTCTCAGGACAGAAGGCACAATGCAGAACGTAGGCAGGAGCTCCCAGAACCAAAGGACCAATCACTGACTACTGATGGTGGTCAGAGAGAATAACAGTACTGTCACTAAAGCTGAAGTTTAGCACCTCACTAAATAATCATTTTTTCCTATTGTTTCAGCAGGTACAGGTACAGGTACAGGTACAGGTACAGGTACAGGAAGATAGCAGAATGGAAGTAAGATGATCAATTCACAAATGTCTGGAGAAATGTTCTGATACAGTGCTTAAGGGTATAACAGTAACACATGGAGGCAGCTGCACAGTTCAACAATCCTTAGCAGAGCCTAATATTTTTAAACTGCAAGAAGAGGACAAATAAAGAGAAATGTAGGAGGATGGCAGCCTTCGGTCAGTGACAGTGGTTGAGGTCATCCATGGAAGTTGCTACAAAGTGTGGGAAAATTAGGAACTCTTAGAATTAGAGCACAAGGCTCGCTTCTCAGCTGGAAACAGGAGGGGGACCATCGTGGTTGTATGATTCTGTATGAGAAACACAGGAAAGCAGCAGCATTAGTGTGACAGCAATAACTACACAGCACTCTCTGCAGGCACCATCCTTTTATCCTTGTGAGCTGACTCAGAAAGGGTGAACAGCTGCAGTGATCAGAAAGCACCAGCCGTGCTTTATTCCTGCGTTCCACCCCATAGCAATGTGCTTTTCTGTGGTCCTCAAAATTTTGCGCTGAAATGGCACTGTCTGTTGAGCTCTATCTCAGCAGTTGTGTTAAGTGATTTTTTTTTTAACCATGTTGCACAGTGGCTTACCATTCCAAGGGGGAGAACTGGTCTGGTGTCTACAGATCAACAGGAAGCTGACGGGGCAAGCCTCTTAAGGTGAGGAATAGCCAATATCTGTTATCTAAAAGCACATTACAGCTGAATAAAAGTGTGACACTTTATATACTGTAGGATATCTCCAGCCATTAAGTGGGCTATTGTCAAACGCCCTAGTTTGGCCCACACTGCAGGGGCAAAACAGAGGTTGGGCTGAGATAATCCTATAGCACTGATCGGGGTTATAAAATTCTCATGTTCCCAAACAAGGGAGAGTAGAATGAGTTATGCAACCTATATAAAATCTTTATATATCTACAACTGAGTATTTTTAAATTTACTTAAATATATTTGCCAACAATCAACCTCGATGGATTTCCATTTCTGTGCATTCACAGAGTGATATTAATATTAAGCAGGGTTTTACGTTAAACCTTTTTTGCACATAGTAGAGAAGTTGAGAGCACAGAAGTTGAGAGCACAGAGGTTTATACAAACAGTTGTAGCACAAGTATAAAATGTTTCATGTCTGAAAACAAATACAAGTAATGGAGATCATCATTTAAACAAGCATTGATGTTCCAATAAAAGCGCAAAAAATACAAATGATCAAAAATTGGTTTTAGACGGTTATTTCTAAATGTTAAAAAAGGAATGCAGAAACATAACACCATTTCCACCTCAACATTACACATCTAAGTAGAACAGATCTGTAAACACACATCGCTAAATAAAAACTCTAAATAAACAGTGTGTGTCTGAGTGTGTGTCACAGATCTAGCATGTCTGCTGGCTACTCTTTTGTATTTATTCTCCTGGCCATTTTAAAAGAGGTCATACATTTAACTGCTACCTGATTTGAATTGAATTCCTCCATTCGTCCTGCGCTGATATGACTTGAAAATACTGCGTCAATTTTCCCGTCAACTCGCTCAACTAGCAGCGATGTAGAAACTATGGGAATGTAGAAATTGTGGGAAATGGAGTTGGACAAAATGACTCAATGCAGCCAGGATTCAAACTACAAAGTATAACAGTAATGCACTGTCAATCTCACACGCGTAAACAAACACTAAACACACAGTGAAATCACTAAAAACTATTAAGCGGCTGTGTTATGAGCATGCTTTATCGCATGCAAACTCTTGATATGCTGATTTTTGAGTGTCTACAAACAACCGCTTAAATATGTATACACTGCATTACCTGCATTTCTCAAAACATGGCTTGTGATGTTAAAAAATGTTTAAAAAAAAACTCTCTGTCTTGTGTATCACGATTCTAAGAGTATTGTTTTCTTGAATCTGCTCTTTACAGCCTACCTACAATGGAAACCTTTGTAAACCTATATATATATATATATATATATATATATATATATATATATATATATATATATATATATATATATATATATATATATATCCAGCACCACCGCTATTACAGACAGCACAAGCAAGCATGTGGCAGACCAAAGCACACCAAAAGGACAATAGCCAATCATAAGCATTGCCAATTAGAAAATTGCTATTGAGTTCTGGGTTTGTCTAACCGATTCTTTCTGTTTCAATGCTGCAGAATCTGTGCACAACAAGCCAGTCTAGATTCCCCTCACCTGTTGAACCTGAGCCATGCTCATGGGGTTTGCCTCATTGCCTTTCTGCACCTATTGCACAGCTATGTCACTGGGAAATGCATCATTACCTGCACTTGCTTTAGCAGACTGCACCTCTTTTCCTTTTGCCCCATGCTACAAATAAAAGGACATTTGTTCTATGCTAGACTGTGGTAATCAACAGTATCTAAAGAAAAAAACTTTAGGTTTTAATAGCTTGCTTGGTTCATTTAGTAGTTAACTAGCTCAGAACCTTTTTTTAAAACTGGCTATATATTTAGCTCTACGGGTTTTGGCTAAGATACAGAGTATGTATGTATATATAATGTATATATATATCGCTGCTCACAGTAAACCAGTCACCATAATTACACACTGGATTACTGTTAAACTGCAATAATAACAATAACAAAGTATTTTAAACAACACGTGCAATAACAGAAATTTTGAAAAACGTGCAATATCACCTGTGTGCAATATATCCGTTAGCGTAACTACTACTCGTGGTCTCTATTTTTCTTCTCTTCTCTTGTGTATTATGTCTCTATTCTTTGATATATTTATATTTCTTTCTCTTTGCTGCTGTAATTTCCCCATTGTGGGACAAATGAAGATATAGAGCTAAATATATAGCTACCAAATGAACCAAGCATGCTATTAAAAAGTTGTAAAGTTCTTTTCTTTATAAACTGTTGATTACCACAGTTGTGTTCACTTAAATATAGTTTGTTAGTTAATATAATACTTCAAAATGCATTCCTCAGATATGGACCATTTCTGGTTAGTTTTGCGAATTATAGACTTGTTAAAAAAATGTATAATTTGTACTGTGTTTTACTTTAGTTTAGTTTTTTTTACCAGAAGAGTCTGGTCACACTTACAAGTCTGCTTACTCTTACATTTACATTTATGGCACTTGGCAGATTCCTTTATACAAAGCGATGTACAAAAGTGCTTTGAAGTCTCTATCCACAAATAAATTGTTATTGGTAACTAGGTCACAGAGTAAGAATACTATAAGTTTAAAACACTATTGGCAGCTAATCTAGCACACAGACAATTTTTAATATATAAACTGGAAAAAAATAAGCGCTAGTTTAAGTATTTCAGGAAGCAGTAGGTGTTCACCCGTCATTTGAAGACAGCTAGTGACAGCTATTCTGACAGTCATGGGAAATTCATTCCACCACCTAGATGCCAGAACAGAGAAGAGTCGTGATGCCTACCTACCTTATACCCTGAAAGATGGTGGGACCATTTGAGTGCTGGAGGACCCGATCACTGGAGTGATAAGGTGCTTTTTAGGTAAGTACTGTAGGTGCAGGTCCATTCTTGGCTTTGTCGGCAAGCATCAGTATCTGATGCACGCAGCTACCGGAAGGCAGTGGAAGGAATGCAGTAATGGGGTGGTGTGGGAGAGCTTTCGAAAGTTGAAAACAAGTCGTGCAGCTGCATTTTGGATCGTTTGCAAAGGTCAAACTGTACTCAGAAATAGACCTGCCAACAGCAAGTTGCAGTAGTCACCTGTGTGACCTGTGTGAATAAAAATGGCTGAATCCTTCTGATGTTGTAAAGGTAAAGATACCTTGAGAAATGAGCACATCAAATTAGCAATGTGCAAGGAAAAGTATAGTTATCACAATGTTGCAAGCAGTGGCCAAAGGGGAGAACAACGAGTTGTCCATGTACATGTACCCTTACATAAATATTGTTGTAGACCAAGTACACCCTATCACGGCAACAGCAGCAGTGGTGTTCTCTTTTATCTGGATAATGCAGCCTACCAAACAGCAAAAGAATATTCTGAATAGTTTGAATTGAACGTGACCAAGAATTCATGGGTTGACTTGGCCTTGATCTGACTGAGCATCTTTGGGACAAAAGTGTTGGAAAATCTGCTGATAAAGTCTTTTTAGATACCACAGCACACCTTTAGAGGTCTTGTGGAGTCCATGTCTATTTTAGTGGCACTGCTTGCCGATACACATGGTACAGTATTGACGTTATGGTCTATATACACTAGATTGCAGATCACCATCATGCGGTTTCAAGGTAATTGAGGTCACTGATGAATTTTTTTATTTTGTTTAAAACTGAATGTATTTTACTTTAAAAAGTCATGTTACAGTGAATCGAGTACTAAAGTACTGTTACAAGTGTATGCGTACTTTGTTACTTTCCGGTTTGCATGTTATAATTTTAATTAACAAGTTCCATTATATCAATTTGAGGTAGCTACTGTATGCAAAGGAAGGACAGAATGCTTTATAATTACTGTACTTTATTCATTCCAACAACAACAACAACAACAAAAACGCAATAAACTATGTAACAGGAAGACTGAGGATGCAATAGCTGCATGTATGCATTATGTACTAAGTGTAATTACTAGCAGAATTATGTAGCAGTGACAAATTGGTGAAATAGACATCACAAAGAAAAAAACAAAATCAGCCACAGGCGTTCACTATATCTTTTTAAACTTATTTTAAACACTATATCTTTTTAAACTTATTTTAAACACTATATCTTTTTAAACAACACTCTACCAAAGTGTGTTTTTCTAAAAAAAAGATTTTAGACTCAGACATGACACGTTCATTTTGCCTGAACATTTATCATCAGTATCCGAGTTAATCCTGTGAACACTAGAATACTTAAAGGCAAGAATACACCCGGATGTAACACCATGAAATGCTACCTGCTGCACCGACATGCGACTTAAAATATGATATAGTTATACAGTAAGAGGGAATGGGGGGATGTAAAATGTAATGACATCATTGTTTTTTCCGATGATTATTCCTCACTCTGATAACTACACACCTTTCTTATTGGAGTCACTGTCATTACTGAATGATTCATAGTTGTTGCTGAATTACATGTTTTATTGCAAATATTTAGATAATAATCCTGGATTTTAAGGGGTTATTTGAAGATCGTCAAAGTTTTGGTGATTAATGCTGGAAGATTTCACCATATGCTAAAGGTTATAGACTAACAAAACAATAAAGGTCGTTTTTTGGAGTTATGAAAACGAGGGTGGCATTTTTGTGAGATAAATTATGGAACGTATATGTCAGTTTTTAAGACCCATATGTCAGTATTTTATTTACTGAAATACACCATAGGTCTCAGAGTTGATTTATAATTCATTGTTAAAATGTGCTGTTTTTTTTGTATTGTAAGCATGGTGCACATAGACACAGAGATGGACTCACGTGCTGTCCTCCAAGAAGATAACTGTATCTTGGACGTATCTTAGGTACTGTGTGTCAACCTGCCTTCAGGGAAATGCTGACTGGTTAGCAGTAAGTAGCAGTACGTCAAGTTATGTTTCTAGAAAAATGACATAACATGTTGTAATCTATCCCTCAGTCCCTAGTTTAAGGTGACTTAAGTATGCATTTAATTTGTTTGTTCTTGTCACCATAGTGACTGATAAAGAATGCATTTCATTCGTTCACTCTGTGGAGTGGGGGTAAATATGTTTATGTTAATTTGCTCTCACTCACACACACACACACATACAGTACACACACACAACCATATGAATGTGCACGTACAGATATGTACAGACATATTTTATAGTTGCAGCCATTCATTTAAAATAAAACTGTTGTTGTGGCATATCACTTGGAGTACCCTTAGTTTTTGTGCATTTTGTCTACCTGTTACAAAATACCCCAGTATGTGTTACAACCTACCCCAGTAGTTGGATAGGTTGTAACAAAGGACCACCTTGTATTTGTCATCATCTCACAAAGTCTGTGACATAGCTGAATAAATTTAAACTGTTGCCATTTGTAGTAGACAAATGTGCCTAAAAGTTTCAGACGTGTAGCCTAAAAAAAAAATAAGGTAGTTTTAGGTGCTGAAGAAAAAAAATTTACTAACCATATCCGGTCTCCCCTATTCTAAACTCTTTTATTTCTACTCACTCCCAGTTTTTAGGCTGAAATCTTTCAAAACATATCTTCTCGGTGAAAAATCCCTTGCATCAGAGAGCTATTAATTAACAGCATGAGCACATAGATCAGTTCTTCCCCTGCCATTTATTTCAAGAAAACTACAGTCATGACACTGGGACACAAGCGAATATAAAGTATGAGGCTTCAAACCAACCAAATGTCATTATAATGGCCAAATTAATCAGCCTGTATGATGGTACACTCCTTTTTTTCCCTTCTAATCTTCCTCCAGTAAAGAGAAGACGATCTTCTTGATAGCGTATAACATAGATGAGTGTATTATTGATTTAACTTGGTTTACAACTGATCATGAAAGATAATTATATTCCACGGTATGTTTCGAGTAAAAGTATAGCGAAATATATACGCATATACAAAAGGAATAGATCAGAATACAGGCTCCGTGGACGAGCTTTCCGGGTTAACGAAGCATGCATACAGACTCACACACACACACACACACACACACGCACAAACACACACACACACACACACACACACACACACACACGAGTGGACATATCTGCTGGGTAGTGAAAATAACCTTTAACCTTTGTAAGCAAAGAAAAGCTGATATGCTGGTGTTTAGCTCAAATACAAATAAGACTAACCAGAGGCAGAAAGAGTGATGAATCGGTTGTGTGACTGTTATTAAGAGCCAGAGGGAAATTAGGGAAGAGAAGGAAAAGATAAACAGCAGTCAAATTGGATACGAAAACAAAGGTGTGAAAAGGATGTGAGAAAGGAAGACAGGCTGAGAGAGAGAGAGAGAGAGAGAGAGAGAGAGAGAGAGAGAGAGAGAGAGAGAGAGAGAAATAGAAGTATAGATAAAGTGACAGAGGAAATGGAAAATAAGGCTCTGATTCCTTAGCAACCATCTTGAACAGGCCTCCCTTGGGGGTGTGAGCACCGCAGCAGGGCTTCTCTCTCAAAACAACAGCCGTCTACATCTTCCTCACACGCACGCAACAAGTGTAGGCATAAGCAAATCCCGAAATTGTTCAAAAATGAGATGTGTGTGTATATGTGTGTGACTGTGTGTGTTAGCCATCGTTCACACTTCTGCATGGTGTGTTAAAAGGGGGACACAGTGTTTCAGTGGCAGTTTCGGAGTGACAGGCTGAGAATCCAGGCATTAAACACTTCACAGCTCCAGACGTTACACACAACAAGTCAGAGCATCACCCACCCACAGCCGCAAACGCACACATCAACTTGATCAGACAGTGTGAGGGTTGCATTCTCAGGGCCCTACAACTTGTACACAGTGCATACGCTTCACGCTTACCTTCCACAAATAAACAGTAAGACGCAACACATGGCTTTGGATATATTAATGATATAGAAAATAAATATATACAATATATTACATAGAAATCTTTGCAGTTGCAACTAAGTATTAAAGGGTATCGTTGATATTTTAATACGATTGCAACGGTGACTCTTAAGATAAACATATAATTGCATTCGCTTATAATGCATTATTACTAATGCGAATTAATAGACAGAAATAGATTTTATATATTTTTATATTTATTTATAAGATATAATATTATATCGTTTTACTAAATTCACAGTACCTCACTGCTTTTTTTGTGTAAGTTATAACACCCTAAAGCTTATCATTAAGTTCTAAATTCGGGAGCATATTATACTGTATGTGACAAGCTGTGGTTTTTTCTTTCTTTTTTGTTATATTATGTGTGAGAGAGAGAGAGAGAGAGAGAGAGAGAGAGAGAGAGAGAGAGAGAGAGAGAGAGAGAGAGAGAGAGAAAGTGGAGGCAACAACCATTTATAGCTGTTATAAATAATAACAGAAATGAACTTGTTTTTCGGATGTTCCACAACATTACACACTAACTATAAATAGCTAAAAATCAAAATGTGCTGTTCATTAATGAATCAATTGTAATTGCTGGAAATATCTGTCAGAATAAACACACCAGTGTGTGCAGTTCTCATTAAATAATCAACACGGGGGTGGGAGGATGGGGGTGCAGTAGCTCTCTTTCATGTTGGACCGCATTACACCACTTCTTTCTTTCCTTTCCTTTCCTTTCCTTTTCTTTCCTTTCCTTTCATTTTACTATAAAGTTTTTTCTTAGAAAACTCTCTTGTAGAGAGAGTCTGTGCTACCTGTGGAATGAACAGTATGTTCTCTGTTTGAAATGTCGGATTATATAATAATAATCCTCTGTCTGGTATCTTTTTTTCCATGTATTTAGCCATAAAAGTTCATGATAGTATGGTATAAGACAAGGTTATATTTTGAGTTATTTTAAATCGTGTTTTAAAATGTTCACAGCCAGTCTCAAGGTGCCAGGGCATGACATTTTGGTGTCATTGCTACATCTCAGGTATAGTGATACTGTAGGTAGTGCAGTTATTGTAGTTATTTTAGATTTCTTCCTCACAGTATACCATCACTACACCACTGAGGAGTGTTAGAAAGTCTCCTAATAGAAGCTCCCATCAGCTGAGTGAAAAAGTCAAGGTGAATATTACAGACGCAACATTTCTTAAGAGAAAAAGTACTCAAGGGCCATCTGACACCTTACCTCTCCAACCATGCCGTTCCACACACCATCGATCTTTTTCCCGTGCTTTCCATTGGTGACCAGGTAGAGGTCATAAGTGAAGCCCACAATCTTGGCCAAACGCTTGAGGATGTCGATGCAGAAGCCTTTGCAGCACTGTTTCACAGGAGTCACCCCTTCCTGATGAGCCCTGTAACCACAGAAAGAAAAAAAAGCAGAAAGAGAAAGGAGAAACGTGAGGAAAAAAAGAGAGGAAGTAGGCTGTATTATTTGACTGTACTGTAGGAACCACAAACGTATCGGTAATAATTATTTCTGTGCCGAGAGCCAAGAAGCGGAAAGAGAAAATGAAGGATGAAGCTGAGAGAAAGAAGATGTGAGAAAACAAGACCGTGAGAGAGAGAGAGATGGAGCGAGTGGGGTGGGTGTGAGTTGGGGCCGGTGTGTGTGTGGGGTGGGGGGATGGGGGGGTTGAGTTAAAGTCTGATGGAGTGAGAGGTGAGTAGAAGGTGAGGATAATGAGATGAAAAGGCATTAAGCAGTGAGTAGCAGAAAGCATGCATAAGCAAACCTGGTTTACTCACTCACAAGGACACACACACACACACACACACACACACACACACACACACACACACACACACACACACACACACACACACACACACACCCCAGGTCAGTGTGCCTGCAATAAGGCAGTATCCACATGAGACACATTAATACTTCAAGCACTCAAGCAGATTGACAGGCTACATGATGAGCGAGGGTGTGTAGGGATAGCCATAAGGCAAACATACAAAAAAACGAGGGAAGGAACAAGAGCGACAGATCGATGGATAAACAGTAGCAGTGAATGTAGCCCCTGGACTTGTGCAGCCCCGCCTGGTTCTTACCTACCAAAGACAGTGAGAAACAGAGAGGATGAGAGACATATGAAAGAAAGGTGACAAATGGGTTAACGAGGAGATCATATTCTGACTGCGATGGTAGAGAAGTGGCAGGTCTGAAAAGAAAAAAATGCCACAAACTTGTCCCTGCCCTGGTGTTATGCTGTAGTTAAGGAGTTTGTAAAATGAACCATCAATGGATGAAATTTGTATATTGTTCTCTGATCAATAAGAATCGAAGATCGGCTTTTCATTAAAATGAAGAGATTGCGGAAATCGGTTTGATCGTGAACGAATAAAGTAAAAATGAAAGTTTCTGGTATTTCATAATTATTTATACCAGGGATTTTTTTTTTTTTTTTTTGCACATGAATGTCCAGCCAATTTCTATTTACACCTATTTACTTACTGTATATCTGAAGCAAATTACAAATAAAGAAGGATGTATTGCAGGAATCTAGCATTCACGGCTCAGCGGTAGTGACAGGAGTTGAATCATCCGGTTCTCAGCACATGAACTTAACCACTCTGCTACCATTCTCAGCTATTTTCTTTTAGCTGTTATTGAAGATTGATCTGACGTATTCCTGCAGCAATCATGACACATGAAATTCTCAAATAAATCCTGTCTGGTTTTACATTCAAATGTATTTACAAACCCATAAGTCTATTCAGAACACTGTCGTAAACGTCGTACAACCCCACTCAATTATTTTAAAGCACGGGCCCGATGTTCCTTTGCCTTTGCTCATGTTTTGTCCATGGCTAAAACCTACCCTAATCTCCAGCTACACCAAGAGTTTCTGATGGATAGGAATAGAGAATAATAATGCGGATGCATTCAGGAGCTCACAAGCCCATTAAGAAGCCTTTAAAGCACCGCTTAGAGGGAGCTGAGATACTCAGGGCTCTTAGTGAGGCAGATATTTACAGTACAGGTACAACGAATACAGCAAAACAGCTTTTTTCCCCTACGACCATTATTATTTACTGAAAACACCCGTGTAATAAATAGTGGCAGAGTACTAATAGTATTAATATTAGGAGTTGCAAGAACACTGTGTTTTAGGTGCAGACATTTACAGATTTTTGCTGCATAATTTGCAGAATTTTGGCTGCATAAGAACACGATCGATAAGATCGCATGATAGATGTATAGTGGATTTTTTTTTTACTACATTTCTCACACAGACTCACTAATCAATTCACAAATGGCTTTTTTTTTTCACTGCGTCTGTACCAAACAACTGTGAACCAGTTTGCTAAACTTCTGTTTCTTTAGATTTAGCCAGCATTATTAGCTATCACTGTATCAAAAGGAAATACATCAACATTACAAATCAAATCTCCATTTCATTACTATTCAGCAATATTCACAGTATTCATTAATATGGCTATTGTTTTCAGTTACTGTTTTTGACTGGGTGAGGAGGAAAAAAACTGTTTTGCAATGGTTGTTCAGTTGCTGTGGTTGTTTACCTGTAAATATCTGCCTCACTAAGAGCCCTGACTCTAAGCAGTGCTTTAAAGGCTTCTTAATGGGCTTGTGGGCTCCCGAATGCGTCTGCATTATTATTCACTATTCCTATCCATTAGAAACTCATCTTGTACTCATCTTACTTCATTTCTATTGTAATAATATTTCACCTGTAAACTGACACTAGCAGAATATAAATAGAATTTATTAATAATAAAGTACACCAAACATCTCCATCTAACCACAAACCAAAAACAAGAAGGCTCAGAAGAAAGGAAGGTCGAAAAGGTTTTTGGCTATGAATGATGAGATTGGTCATTTTCAATAGCAGGACATACAAGTGGGCCAGGAACATCATCAGTGTCCCCATCCATCCCATTCACAATTTCTTTATCCTCATGAAGTCTGGCAAGTGGTACCAGAGCACTACAGTCAGAACATCCAGACTATGGAACAGTCTATATCCTCATTATAGCAGACTGCCTTAGCCAACTTCATATTAACTGGACTACAAAACTCTGACAATCTTACCCATTAAATTACACTGCGTTGTCACTTTTCACTTTAAAATTGTTGTCACTTTAATTGTATACTCATCACTTTAATTGTAAACTTGCACTACAGCCTACTATGGAACCGGTTGTTACAAATTGTTTCTACTGAATACGGGTTCTCTTACATTGTAAACTGTCTTTAGTTTCTGTTGTATGTCTTGCTTTTTTTTTTCTTGCAAAACTTCATCTCTGATTCTTATTTACGTTTTATTGCAATTTATTAACTTTTACTGATGTTTTTAATTTTTATTTACTTTTTATTATAATATCAGGTTTGTTGCCCTAACCCTAACCCTAACCTGAACCCTAACCCTACCCTTTGTTCTCGTGAGGTAAAAACAAAATAAGCATTTGATGCATTTAACAATAAAAATATTGAATTTGGAATCTTGGTTGATGCCGAATTTCCCACAGGGAAAAAAGTCAGGAAAGAATAAAATAAATAAACAAATAAAATTATATATATACACATCCAGAAGGTTCAAACTTGTGCTATGTGATGCAGAAATCCACAAATATACTGAGCAGTTTCTGCAAATAATGACAGGCAGGCATGTTTGTTCAATACAAATTGCTGAACCATTTTTATATATGAAACCTAAAAATATTTTTCCATCTTATTTTATTAATTGAATGAATCCGAGTTTATTTTTGTGGATGTTAACGTGTTTGCTAGTTATACAACAAAAATATCTTACTATTATAAAAATTTATTTACTAAAATAAAAATTTTAAATCTAAATTGATCACTGTTGAAATGATGAAGCAGTTCTTGGTGGAACTAATACTTTTAAAACTTGCTTTTTAGGCAAAGAGTAATGGTGTAATGGTGTGTTAGACTGGTTATCATACTGACGTGGCATTGAGAGGTCGTCGGCAGGGCACAGAATCCCTGATGCAGGTTCCTGAAGCTTGGTCAGCCAGTTCCACAATGACGAATGGCCTCTCCTCCAGGGTCACCACCCTCAGGTGCTGTGCATCATCAGGAGGCTGCAGGAAGGGGCCGTATCGAGACCAGGCTGGGTATCGCAAACGCAGCACACCGTTTTCCCACCATCCTACCTGAGACCACACACAGAGAACACAAGGTAAGGTCAAGGACCAGGTGATAATGAATAAAAAAGAAGGTCTTTGGTTAGTGCCTTGACTCATGGTTCATCTGCTGACAGAAAGCAAAACTCTAGATTTTTCGTTGTCTGGGAACAAAGTGGCGATATTTTTGGTCAAAAAAGTCAGAAATGCCTGCTCTAGACTAGAACGCTCTTTTTATTCACTTTTCCTTCATATGAACATCAGAGGTCAACCCACCCCATTACACCTTACTATAAACTGCCTCATTTTGTTGTGTCATTGAGGCAGGTTGATTGAGGAGAATGACTTCACTCTGTGTTGGGAAGCCTGCCGAGCGTGTTGAGGCAGTGAAAAATGACTCCCTGCCTCCTCCATACTTCTCTCACTGAGAGGCTTGGACCTTTAGCGCAGAAGCAGCATGGGGCTTTTCACTGAAAAGCAAGATGGAGCCTTTAGCTAAGAGCTGGCCAACAGAGGAAAAGGTCAGGGAGACACTTGAGGGCTTTATTTACTAAGTGTGCCATTAAGGCCATTTCATTTGCTTGCAGAGACAAAATAAAGTAGTGTAGCACTTTCAATTTGTCTTCCATGTGATTGCGATCTGGTAACAATTACTAAAGACAACAGTGTTGTTAAGAGTATTCTCATTTCTACAGTCTAATGAACCTCTCTATATTAAGTTTGCTTTATTAATTCCCATTATGATCATCTTAATGGTCAATGCAAACAACATGCGCACACACACACACGCACACACACACATTGTTAAAAGCACTATACAAATAAGCTATATACACACACAGGAATAAAAAATAAAAAAAACAGACACACAAGCCAACTAAGAGTCTGTATTGATTGGTCTGCCTGTCCTATGGGACATCTATTTAGGCTCAGATATATTATAACAATTCGGCGCAGTTGGATTTTAATTAGATAATAATTAGCCTTTTGTATTCGCATAGCAAACAAATGTCACATCTCTATACAGGATGATTGGCCTACAGATCTCCATGCAGAACTATTAGCTTTATAAAAGCCTTTCAATGGTTGCTCCAGAAAGCTAGACATCTTATTAAAAATCCAATCTAACGGCAAATTTGCATAAAACCAAACTTAAATTATTTTAAAACAAATAATGTATTCATTATACGTATATGCATATGTATTCAAGACAGTAAAAAGCCTTAGCCAAACAATTTCCAGTAAACACTGTCCAACCCAAATGAATGCAGGAAATGTGTAATAATGAAACATCATTAGGCTGTGAAATAAACATTTTATGAAATAAAAATCTCACAAGAAGGTTGCCGTAAAATGTCAACTCGGCCAATTACACACAAAAAACATTACGATGGTAATGAGTGGGCTAGCACAATGCTATAGTGCCAGAAGAAACTGTGTGGGCATGCAGGCTCTTCAAACTGTCAGGCTGTGAATGCTGCACGCTCCACGCTTTCCTCATTACTTCAGGCCTCACGCTCCAGCCTCTGCACCTCCACCAGCGCAGCCGTCATATTGCTCAGATCTGCCAATGACACCACACTGCTGGGTCTTATCAGTGACAGTGATGTGCAGAAGGGGCACATCACCTTGCATCAGTGAGTGCAATCCTTCAGTAAATCACACTCGCAGAAAAAGATGGGTCAAATATGCTGTCGACTGCAAGTCAGAGTGAACAGTAAAGACTTCTAACAACTCTGCTTTGGTTCCGTTTAGTCTGAACGAGATCGCAGATGTCTCATTACATTCGCCTTGTTGTGCACTTGCAGCATCTTGTAATTAGCATATTTTGTGCATTTTTGTTCGTAAATGCAACATGCGCAGCCCGGAAGACTGACTCTGGCCTCTGGGTTTATCCTTGACACTTACACACACAGTGACAGCTATCAGTAATTCTGCAGCTCCTCACTTAATCCCCATAGAGCTATTCACCTGCCCCTGACACTGAAATTGCACTTCTGCTCTATTATATATCTATCACAGCTAAGACGGTGTGCACACAACACTGTTGGTTGTGTGTAATTTGTAGACGAGATCCTGGCGGCCAGTTGCTGCTTGGGATTCAGTACAAGACGGCGTGGGCTTAGAGCCGAGACAGTTAATTGAAAGGGAAACGGTAGCAACCCAGCATGTAGGCGTGGGCATTACTGTCCTGCTCACTTACAGCCATTCTGTAGCCTTAGCGCTGACATGCGACCTCTTATTTAAAAATGCGACAGACATAAACCTTTGCATGGTACAGTACAGAAAGACCATATTTCCCAGCAACAGCTTTTTCTGACAGCCTGCTTGTCACCTTCACGCCTCCATTGCTTACTTCTATCATCAACCTTTCTCTACAGGTCAGTCTGATCATACATTCCAGCTTGTCTTCTCCGATTCAATTGTCTTACTCGAACTCTGTTTACCCGGCAAAAAAAGGTAAATCTGGAACAGCAGAACACTGTAGGACTCTGACTCTGTCTGCAAATGTGACAAGGAGAAACGTCTTAAAAATCTTGTGTAGGAAGAGTTCAAGACTCACGTCCAATCAGTTAACACTCAGCTGAGTGTTCCAGTGAGTAAGAAAAGGCAGGGGTGTATGTATAAGGCATTTTATATTTCAGAAACTGCTGCAAGAGGTGGATACTGTATGTCTGATGATAAGTGTCATGTCTTGGTGGACCTCTTCAATAATTTCTACTGGTACAGCTTCTTCCTCTTTCTTTCCTTCGTTCTATCGTTCAGTTCTAATACAATCTGGAAGAGAAGAAATGAGATGTTGTAACTTTTCTGTCACATTTCAGCAAAGTGGTGGCTCTGCAGAAATCTCACTCTATGCCTAGGTGGAGGGAGAGTTGTAAAAGACAGGCTATGATCAAACACTCTCTCCCTGGGGAATAGCTAATGCTTTCACAGAGTGAAGCGCGCACACACACACACACACACACACACACACACATATTCTGCCGTACACACCCATCCCTCTGAGCGACACCTTTTAGAGCCAGGAATGGTGGGGATAAAACAGGGCATGTTTGAGACACAACAGTCCTTACAAATCAAACTGACAGCATTTAAACAAACTAAACACAACCACAGCAGATTTGATCTACCATAATGAGCTTTGGAGCTAGAGAAGGACAAATCCATTTATAGCTACACATTTTATCCTTTAATTTGATGAACAGTTTTGTTTTAAGAATACACTCCATGTGACAGAATAATTGCCTAAGTAGGCTGAACACTACTTTAGTGAATAGATCCAACAAGAAGAGAATTAATGCTCTATGTTAAGGGCATACAAATGTGCTATTTGTGTCAGGGCTACCACTGGCTATGCTAAGGATCAACAATACATTTTACGGAAATCATTTAGGAAGGTTTGCAGGCCTTTTGACTTTTACCAGAGCACTGAAAACAATTGGAAAGGGAAAAAACATCTGTACTCAGCACACCCTCGTAAACTGACATTACAGCACTTTCCTAAATATTTGATGAGAATTAGAAATAGAAAGACTGATCGTTGGAGATAGAAAACCTCAGAGCCAGAGTTCCCACTAAGGTGTCTAATCTGAAGCTCTTGAGCTCTGCAGATCTCATCTTAAAATAAATCTCAAGCATAAAACACAACTCTCTGTAGAGACATAGCATGTAACCCTCGCCCAACTGTTGCATCATTTTGTTAACGTCTTGATATATTCAGTTTGTCTTTGGCAATCTCAAGACTCCAAAACCCTAGAATCTGAAGGGCCAGTCTGCTCTTTTGTCCAGCTTTTTGGAACAAAGTACTCAAATCAGAGCAGGGCATGATTTTGGATGCTGGAAGAGAAAAGAAGCAGGGAGGAGAGATTTTCCGAGTGGATTGTAATAGGCCAAAGGCTAATGGCTGATATCAATGCTGAGTTCACCAGCTGGAGACATGGGAATCTAAACTGAGCTGACAAGAAGTACATGAGCATCAGTGAGAGATCAATATGTGACCTCTTGGCATGCCCGGGGCCAGTAGGAGCCACCACGTTCCTTCATTCTTTAGCTTTGGGGCTTGCCACTGAAGCCAACCCAGTGCTTATAACCGTTCTCCAGTCACCCAGTGTTCCGCTTTATTGAAAGACTAGACTGGCATTTCTTAGGGAGCTCTCTCACTGAAAGTTTAACCAAAACAGAGCATGGTTTGCATGAAAAATTGGTAATCTTAAATCTGTCATGAGGATCGGTAAGTTCAGCTCGGTCACGAACCCGGAAACTACCTTTAGGAGATGGTGTGAGTTTCGGTTCCACTAAAACTATTCTACAATTCCTATGAACGTGAGCGCAACTCATACTTGGGTCCGCATGTGTTCAGGAAGTAAAGTAACTGCCATGTGTTTTAGCCAATGATGTGCACATGTGTAGTAGGAGTGACATTGGAATGCTGTGGAACATAGAGAAGATAAGATGCTATACTGTGCATTATAGCACCAAATAATAATAAAAAATACAGTGAGTCATGGAATGCACTGATTCAATAGAATCAGATAAGTCTGAAACCAGTCTAACGCTGTTGGGACAGCAGGAGAAATCGCACTCGGATTCAGACCACAGCAAACACGCCCAGTGTGAAAACCACCTTGAACTAATGGGGGTCTCTCATTCACACTGGTTCCATCTACATAAGCCCAGACTCTGTAACAGAAATCCACACATAAGGTAAAATGAAGTGACCAAGGTTCATCCAAGCACACCAAAAGATATGTGTGTTTTAACTATTATTCACTAGGATTCACTTTATGGGCATGTACTCATCGACTGCTATATTTGCCAATCATTTGGCAGCAGAACAACAGTGGTGTTCACTTCAAACTTCAGAATTGGAAATATGTGATCTCAGTGACTGGTAGTGAGATGGTTGTTACAAACAGATGGACTGGGGAATATTCCAGAAACTCCTGATCACATGGGATTTTAGAGTCTAGAGTTTACACAGAATGTCAAAACAAATAGCATCCAGTAATTGACAGTTCTGCAAAAAAAAAAAAATTGCTGTTGTTCAGAATAGAGAGATGTAATAAAATTTCTACCGATGTGTCAATACAGATAAGATATACAGTACATGAATAAAATTTTGTGGACAGTTATTGTGAATTATTATACTTCCCTCTCGGCAATAACTGCCTTCACTCTCCTTAAAAGCCTTTCCACTACACTTTGGAATGTGGCTGTAGAAATTTCTGTCCTTTAAGATACAAGTTCAGTGCTAGTGGTGGCTCAGATGGTTCAGACTCTGGGGTGTTGCTTGGAAGGTCAGGGGTACAAACCCCAGCACTGCCAAGCTGCCCCTGCTGGACCCTTGAGAAAGACTCTTAACCCTCTCTATTATAGCTTTGGTGTTCAATGCGGTTGAGGTCAGGGCTATGTGCAAGCCAACTGAGTTCATCCTCTCCAAAGTCTATAAACTATATCCTTAAGGACCTTGCTTTGTGCAGAGAGGCATTGTCATGCTGGAACAGGTTTGTGCTAGTGAACGAAGGGAAATATTAGTTAGAAAAACAAAGCTTGTACATGGAAGCCTTGCTTTTCTTAAGGTTTGTGCCTGTTTGTCACTTAGCGCTCATCTTTACTTGATATTAAGAACTGCACCATCTATGACCTACGTCATTTGAGCTGCTCTTTCCACTGTGCAATTGTAAAATTTCATGTCTGTAAACATGGACTCAGTGCAAATTAGGCATAGCTTTAGTATCAACAAGAGACAAACTTCTGTGTCTGATCTTATAAAAAGATCTAAATGAATTTATGTCTCATAATCAAATGTAAATTTCTGTTGCCACCAGGAGATATTCAATATGCATGAATAAATTAGTTTTTTTCTTGTTTTCTGTATTTTTTTCTATATTACTTCTAGTTGTGTTTTGGGGTGTGGAAACCAGCTGCAGTATTGTTTACCACATTGCTGAACGGTAAAGATGTTGCCAGAATTTCATGCACATTTTTTTTTTTGTCTTTGTTTGTCTGTATGGCAGCCGCTCTATAACTTTATCATTCTGTTTTATCTTGTACTGAGTGACATTGCAATGTTTGTGACAATTTCCTAGCTATATTTGTTATTACTGCCTTTGCCTCCCATGAGATGTGCTCTGCAGGTAGCACCTGACATATTACACATGACTGCTATATTCAGCTCACTGAGGCTTAAGGCCAAAATGCCAAAAGTTTTCATCAAGCATTAAATAATTGAACCACATTTAGTCATTGTTAGAGTGTAGGTTTTTCCCTCCACCTTTTATTCATCATTTCATTTGTCTCTCAAACCTGCAGGATTTTTTTGAATGACTTTCAAGTGAGTTGTGTACTTTTCTGCACTTTCTCTATTTTATCTGTTTTTGTTAAACACTTCAGCATACTTGAATTTCAGACCATGACAATAAGCCATGACAATAAACCCTGGCTATTCACAGTTTGATGTTTCATGCTGTACAATCCTAAATGCTGGGTTAATGGTCTAATTTGCATATTTGAGGTGTCAACAACCATGATTGAATAAATGCAGTGTACGACTTTTGTATAAGTGAGGAAAAAAGACAGATCTGCCTTTCTGTGCCCGAGCAGGTATTGTTACCTTTCACAGCTTTCTACTCTGTTTTAGCCTTTTGTGTTGTTGTTGTGTACAGTAGTAGAACAAGCATTCTCTGATATCCAACTTCCGCAAATTTTTCAAAACAAGATATTTCCCCTACGGTGCGTTGCACAATTCTGTGATGTTCACCGTCCACGTCATTGTTTTCAAATTATATTCACCAAAACTGTTCAATTTCTGTTTGGGTGTTTGCTGCTAAACATCTAGTTGTAGCACTCTACAGTACCACTGTGTTGTTTCACACTGTACATGTTTAACACATGTTAGCCATGCTAATCCTGCTTCTAAATTACAAGCATGGAATGTTGATCAGGGGTTAAAAGCGGGCTTTAGAACGATGTTAACCCAGGTTAAAACCCCACTATAAGCCAGGATGTTTAAAATGACCAAGGGTCAACTATTTCAAATGAGGAAGTGGTGGCTCAGTGCTAAGGACGTTAGCTACAGATACTAAGATCTAACCATCAACTGCTCAGCTGTATAAATAAAATGTATGTAAGTTCTGCCAAATGATGTAAACATTTTATTCTTTTCGAAAAACAATAATGGCGTAGTGTAAGCTGTCATGACAATGAATATGTCACCTATCAACGCAATGATAGCATGACACAACTCGACAGCTGGACATAATGTGTCATTACACATCCTGACAGTGTGTGACATCTGCTATGATACATTTAAGACATGATCATGAAGAAATTTTGGACGATTCTTTCAACCAACAGAAAGAATCAACAGTGAGAATCTCTTTAACTAAGTCTGCAGAATATATACATATATAACCTACATACAACCGGTCCAAACGTCCGAGACCACTAATTTTACATTACAAATTTACGAATTCTATTATTGACAACTTGAGAGAAATGTAGAATCTTTGAAATATTTACATGAATCTTAGTATCTTAGTTTCTTAGTATTTGATTCGTCCACTTTTTAATTAGACAAGGTAAATCCTAACCAGAAATTTGCATACATTTAAATAGGGACTTAGAAATAGTGCAGAATCTTGAATATTAAATATCGAACGTTTACTTTCATTCTTTTAAATATATAAAAATGTGAAAATCTTCATTTTATTTCCAGTATTATTTAAAAAAAAAAAAAAAGGCTCTAAGACTTTTGGACCCCACTATACTGTACAAGATGTACGTGATAGGTGTAAGTTTTTTTTCCTTTCGTTCTGGATCGTATTTTGTACGTTCCTCTGTAATAACAAAATGTCATCGTTCTGGCACTCAAGACCATGCCTTGGCATTTGCTAACATTGCATGTTTTCTCTTAAAGATCTTCTTGTTTCTTTTAGTTATTTAAAGTGACTGCAGTAATACTGTACCACATATTGATACACACTAATGGAGAACGCACTGATACGGATCAATATATCGGTACACCTCCATTACAACTGTACACAGTCAGCACTTGTGCTCCAAGCATACATGATGCATTGCTCTCAGTTAATTGTAATGGGTTTCTCTTTTGATGAGTGCCTCAAAGCCCTGGGAAACAGTGTTCTCTCTCTCTCTCTCTCTCTCTCTCTCTCTCTCTCTCTCTCTCTCTCTCTCTCTCTCTCTCTCTCTCTCTTTTTTTAATGAGTGCATTGTCTAAAACATCATTGCACAATGGTTTCACTTTCTGTGAAATAATGCTTTTACTTCAAACCAGGACAGAGTAAATCATATACACTATTTTAATATAAACTACTCTGTTTCTATAATTACTGTGTTTCTATGTAGTCCCTTATGAACCTATAAAAACGATAAGGCCAGTTCATTTGTTTGTGCTATAAATTAAATGACACTTACAGCAACACAATATTTGCTTGGATGTCCCTTGCTTGCGATAACTGCACAAGTCATTAACATTACCGAATTGTCGGTTTTCCAGGCTTTTACAGCAGCATCTTTCATTTGTTGTTTATTTCAGGATGTTTCTCCCTTCAGTCTTCTCTTCAGGAGGTGAAATGTCCTGGTGAACTTCTTTGTTGAATTAAGTGTGTGTTTCGGATCACTGTCTTGCTGCATGATAGAGTCCCTCACGATACATTTGGTTGCAGTTCTCTATAAATTGGCAGACTGTAGCTCTTCGGAGCTTTTAATTGTTTAAACGATCAATCCAACAGGCCACACGTGTTAGTAAATAACGCTCAGTCAGTCACATGTTCCAATATCTTTACTTGCTTTAATAGTTTTTATCTCTGAGTATTTATATGTTAATTTGTTAAGTATGGTATTTTATTTGTGATTTGATCTCAGCATAAACAAACAAATTGGTCTTGATGCTTGTTAAGGGGACCTGATATCTAGACATGTGAAGTCAACCTTGCCATCTTTTTGGACCGCTAATTGTGCAGGTTCGCATGATAGGAGGAAAGCACTATCTTCCCTATTCTCCATGCATTAGCTCACAAATGCTTGGGATTGATTAGTATTGTGAGTGACAGGCGAGAGACAAAGAGATAATTCCATGGCCAGTATCGGTCTCTTGACTTCTGGGCGCAGATGGCTGGCACATCATCAGGATTCAAACCTGATGTTGTTTTATAAAACAGATCAATATTTATCCGAGAGGATTTTATCAGTTATTTGGTAGAAAAATTTCACAGCAGTCCCCATTGGTGACAATTGCTTTCAAATCATCGGGACCTTTTTACCTTGACAGCACAGAATCACTAGCAAAACCCACTTATCCAACAACAGCACGACGCTTCGGCTTGAGAACAAAGAAGGGATCTAATGATACACTGTTGGCAGGTATTATAGTTAAAGAACATCTCTTTATACCATCATTTGCAGAATTCTTGTAACATTCAAACCACAAATAAGCTTGATTGAATACTGCATCACATGACAAATTAGCCACAGAATAAAACACCCCAAAACCACAATGTACTATGACAGACCTGAGCTGATTATACAGTATAAAAACAAAACCCTTGTTATTTCTTACGTCTTCCCAGCCACTCCCAGGTGTGTAGGAGATGACGTCCAGAAAGGGGTTGGCCAGATAGCCCTCGTTATTAAAAGAGTAATCCTTCCCACTCATGGTGATGTTACTGAAATACCTGCAAATGAGAAATGATAGGGAAAAAGAGAAGGAAATGAGAAACAGAGAGGTAGTGGAGATCTGCATTCACACTGTCCTCAGCACTAAAATGGGATTCATGGAGGCTGAAATATAAAAGGTGATATTTTCCATAATTGCCTCAAATTAATCTTTTTCATACGGATCCAACATTTTTCAGAGTATATCTTTAAGCATGAATCTTTTCCTGAAATGCTATTGTACATTACAGTGCTTTATGTATTTGTATTATGTGCAGTAGCAAGTCCAATTCCATCTTGGAGTCATGAGTCATCGCATCGCACTGTGAAAAGAAATTGCTGCAAATTTACAGCAGTTATGCTGTTTTATTATTTTACAGAATAGTACTGTAAATTGGACATTTAGAGAAGTGGATTGCTGTACAATAAAATAAAATAAAACAATGGAATATTAAAGAAAACATTAAAAACAATGCATAGTGGGATTGCTAATATTTTAAGCAAGAAAGAATGGAAAAAATATATTAAAATTATATTATAATTAATATTAATATATTTTCCTCCTTTTTATCTTTTACAGTAAATGACTGAATAAATTTACTGGCCGAATTTCAGACTTTAAATTTTAAGTTATAATATATGGCCGTCTGTATGTGGATACCTGTCCATCAAAGCCACATATGCTTATTGAGGACATTGTGTGTCCCATCTTTGTAATGTGATAATAAACTTCACTATTCCTCGAAGGTCTGCCAATAGATTTTGGAGTGTGTCTGTAGGGATTTGTGCTCATTCCACAAGAGCATGAGAGCATGAGTGAGGTGATGTTAGGTGAGGAGGCCTGGTGTGCAGGCAGTGATCTAGTTTATTTCAAAGGTGTTCCACTCTGGCAAACCATGTCTTCATGGAGCTTGCTTTGTGCACTGGGGAACTGTCATGCTGGAACATTAGCAATACCAGTGACAGAAATCTGTAATGATACAGCATACAAAGGCATTCTGTAGAAGTGTGTGCAACAAACTTTGCAGCAATAGTTTGGAGAAGGTTCACGTATCAAGTCAAGTAGATCTTTACTGTAATCACAGCCATATGCAAAGTGCAGTGAGTGTGACTTCTGGGTGTGATGGTCAAGTATGTAGTGTACTTAAGATATAGTGGCTTTGTCATGTTCTTGGGTTTATGAGCTATATTTACACTTTAACACCTGTCCCGTGTTGTTTTCACTTCTATGAGCAATTTCTAGCAGTTTCTTATCTTCCGTTTCTGTGACCTGGTTGAAAGTCAGAACAGACTGCTTTCTTGCCCCTGGTCTCTCTTACAAAGAAAGAAGAGAGGACGTAATGCAGCCCAGGGATATCCTATGTAGACACTAATTACTAAATATGCCATACAAGCTCTTTTTATAACTGCAACAAAACATGCAAAACTGAATGCTAAACAGAACCTTGAGCTAAACAAGATGATATTTAAAAGATGTGCCCAGGGATATTATAGGCAAAGGAAGTAATTTGCCTACTCAAGGAAAGCTTTGATAATGTAAAATTTTACAGACAATCTGTAGTGAGAGAGAGAGAGAGAGAGAGAGAGAGAGAGAGAGAGAGAGAGAGAGAGAGAGAGAGAGATATGAACAGATTGGTTTAGATTACATGGATAATTCAGTCAAAAAATAGCTACCAAGCCAGCAATGTATGGCACAAATTCCCGAAATCTGAGTAAATACCATGCACTGTTAGCCATATGAGCCTGTTGGCTGAATGTTATTAATTACTGCTCATTCTTAAATTCAAATTATCAGTCATTTTCAGTACTATTCCTTACTTCATTCTTCCTCGAATCCTCTGAGTTCTGTTGCCATCTGTCTGGCAGTTTGTGACAAAGTGCGGCCCACTGGTAGCACCGTAGTCTTGGCGCAGGGCCATGGCTCCATGTATAAGGACAGAAACACCCCGGGCAATACGTTTGCGTGGTTCATCTCGCCAGCCCTGAGGCTTCACAGCAAAAAGGCGGCTGGGCAGGCCATTCACACCCAACTCAGACAGCGCCGGGCCGACAGCAAACCACATATGAGATGCACCAGCCTGCCCAGCAGCCCACGCTGCGTGAAACACCTGCTCGGCCTCCTCCTGGGAGCAGTACAGCAGTCGGACCTGGGGGAGAGGAAAAGAGAAAGAGCGTAAGCGATTGAGAACTAGTTAGAGCATAGAGGTCAATACACGGAGACTCAGACTGAATACAGAGACAAAGCGAAGTGAGGAAGAGATCATTTGTGGTGGAAGGACAGAAGATCAGAAATAGGTCAGAGATTTCGGGAAATTAGAAAAGACTTAAAAAGCAGACAGAACATGAGAGAAGAAGAGCAACGCTGGGTGAAGATATCTGCATACATGTGTCACAGCTCACGAATAATTATGCCCATAAAAGGGGGTGGCATGTGCCTGGGGAGAAAGATGGTGAGAATCAAAACAGGCCCAGTGGGGAATAAGAGGAATATGTCATTACTTTACTGCCATATTTCCAAAGCATAACAGTTTAATCCAGATAATAGATTCTCTAGCATAGTTACCAGTTATCTACTGTACAGAGCTTTCATATAAAAAATACAAGTGCTTTCGAACATATCCTGATCTCACGCAAGAGTGCTTAGCCTCAACGCTAAAATTTATATGGATGTTCTCATGGGTTACGAGCTTCAAAAATGAAATAGTCATCACTCCTGGCATTCTGACTGGTTGACAAAATAAACCAGACAGTAGAGATGGGAATTCCAGCTGTTTTCAGTGAGTCACCTCACTCAGCATCGCTCACCAATAACAGCCAACTCTTTTAGCTCCCTAATGCCTCATTGCCATTTTTAATCATGCTCTAAAAATGTTCTTCTTTGCTTAATTATGACTGAAATTGGTCCATGAAATCTGACTCTGCTGTCCAGTGAATAAAATAACAATACTTTAAGAATTGATGTAAATAAATCAGAGAACAATTCATTCCGACTATAAATATGCCCTGAAAAATACAGTTTGCATCCCTGCAATAATGTTATCCTGCCTGTCAGTTTGTACCTCATTAAGAAGATTCATTTGTATTCATTCTGATAACTGAAATCAACCTGTAAATCACGTTTCCCTATGAAGTACTGTACATCTTCCGCAAACAGCAATACAGCGGCTCATTCTCCTCCTGTCATGCTGCCCTTATACACACAATCGGATAGATGTTGAAAAGACGTTTCCATGGAAGCAGTTTGATTGAATTACATTGCAAGAGTAACGCCACTGCTGGCTCGTATATACGCAGCTGGCTCTTTATATAAAAGACGTTCATTAAAGAGCCGGCACGTTTACAAATGACACATAACTACCATATTGATTACACAAGGCCAAACCCATATCAGGTTGATTGGCATGTCAAGATAATTTGCATGTAGTTTTGATTTGCTGACACTACTGAGGTAGGAACCACATGTAAGTGTTAAATATTCTTTGCTTTCTTAGAATAGCAACTCTATAAGAGACCATGTCTAGACAGCATGGCAGCATCCAGGTGTTGATTAGGGCATTCCAAGCAGAGATCTAATTACAGCTGCAACTTTAACAGTCTTACTAATGCTCAGTCTTATACAAACGTAAATAATGTATTCCACCAGTCAACGCACTGAATAACTAGTCTAACCTTTTTGCAAAGGTACTATCAAGATAACCTGAGAGATTAACAGTAAGCTAATGTGTTATAAGGGTATGGGAATTATGGTAAGATTCCGGCTTACACAAATAATGACCATTGCATTATTCATTCATTCATTCATTCATTCATTTTCTACCGCTTATCTGAACTATTCTCGGGTCACAGGGACCCTGTGCCTATCTCAGGCGTCATTGGCCATCAAGGCAGGATACACCCTGGACGGAGTGCCAACCCATCGCAGGGCACATACACTCTCATTCACTCACACACTCACACACTACGGACAATTTTCCAGAGATGCCAATCAACCTACCATGCATGTCTTTGGGCCGGGGGAGGAAACCGGAGTACCTGGAGGAAACCCCCGAGGCACGGGGAGAACATGCAAACACCACATACACAAGGCGGAGGCAGGAATCGAACCCCCAACCCTGGAGGTGTGAGGCGAACGTGCTAACCACTAAGTCACCGTGCCCCCCATTTGCATTATACATATTTGAAAATAAAAAATAGGATAATGAAACAATAACTATGCTATTTTGCTATAATCTTTATTGTACAATATATAATATACTACAAATAAATACTAGGTAATTATAGTATTTTGCTCCTCTCGGTAAACATGACTGGTTACACATTAATTATCCCATTACCATTCTGATGAGTTTAAAAATAGCAGAAAGTGTTTGAGATTAAAAGTCGACCAAGACGAAAAGCAATGCTAGGTGATTTCTGCACTGAAAAGTACACACAGAGTAAAAAGAATCATCAGCAGGTCAGAAATTAAAATGTATAATGGCACACAAAAAAGTGAAAAGGAAAGTAAAAGGCTAGAGCTGAAAGAGTGATCACTGAACGACAGGGTGAACTTTAGGAAAATGAACTTCCCAGTATGTCTCGGGCACCCACGGACTCAGAATATAAAGAGGAGGGATAATGATAAGATTCATGTATTTATCATCTCCAGGAACCGAGTGGGTTTAATAATGCCTTGCTTCATTAAGCTTTATAAGAGATTTCCAGGAAAATGGTCAACTCTTGTAATATACACAATTTGACAAGTTAAACGTTTATTAGCGTATCCTGCGTATCAGAATTGCCCTGTCACGAGCAGCAGTCATCTCCTGACTTTACCCACCTGAACAGTGTGTTCTTTTTTCCATGGCAAGAAATACCACTTAACAGGTTCTGTTTAAAAGCACTAGAAATTTCTCAGCAAATTAAACTAATCTTTTAAGATTGAGCTGCTTAATCTACTAATGAAAGCGGAAGGCAGTAACAACTTATTTCTTAGTAATTACCCAGAGCAAATTCTGATTGCAGACTTTTTTTTTTAAGTCTATTTAAATTCTGTTTCTATTTTACTTCTATTTCTAAGTCTATTCTATTTTTCTATGTGTTTGTTTGTTTGTTTGTTTAATTATTTAAGTAATTAATTAAATGTATAAAATTTTTTTAAAAAAAGGCTCGCAAACAAGCGAAATGGATTTTAACATGCGTGCACTTGTTCCGAACGCCAGCAGGACACACTCACATGAGAGCATAATGAGTTCGAGTGTGTGCGATGCTGGATGTGTACAAAGTGTGCGACGGATATAGAGTGTAGTGTGGACACGCACGCAAAGGAAGTCTGTGTGAAAGCAGAAGGAAATCTGATAATATATTAAGCTCTGGCGAGCTCGATTTCTGGCAGTAAGTTAATGCCATGGAGAGTGATTAGAAGTGGAACAACAGAAAGACTGTGGAAAGAAGAGAGGAGACAGGAGGAGAGATTGAATGAGGAGCTAAGATTCTGAACTGTTAATCTTTTATTGGTTTTGGAGTTATAAGGACTAAGTGAAGTAGCCAGAGACAGACCCATGTAATCACAATGAAAAGGAAGAAAGTCTACTTTTGTATGTCTAATACGGACTTGTTATGCAGCTGGTATGCATCTGAGACTGTGAAAAGTGCGTCTATTATAATCCTTAACACTCTAGTTCGGTTGTCTATATCTGTACAGATGTATACTGTGTGTGCGTGTCTAATCGTGAGTTCAGGACACACATGGCTGTAATTGAGGAGGACCACTGGCTGCTCCTGTCTGCCAAAGAAATCGTGCAGGTCTGGCTGAGGCTAATGCACAAGGCATTGGGCTGCAGAGCCACTAGCTCAGAGCTATATTAACACTGACACCAGTGTACCAGGACCCACACAGTACAATAACAACCCTGTGAGCATACCCCCTCCCGCCCCCCACCCCCGGCTCTCTCACACACCATACACACACACAGACACACAATAACAACCCATGGTCACAATTGGGGGGGAAATAGAAAATGAAAGAGAGTGCACTCAGGAAGGACAGAGAGAGGTCAGAGAGGAAAAGGGCAAAACCAGGAAGCATGGCTGATGGAAACCAATAATGATGAAGGATGAAGAAGAATGGAATTAGAGAGAGCGGGATTCAGAGAATGGGAGAAGGGCAGCAGAGATACCAGGTCAGAAGGAGACACAATTCGAGATGAGGCTATGTAGAAGAGAAATAGAGACAGGAGAAAAGTAATGAAACAGAGTAGAAAAAGAGACAGGGGAATGGACAGACAGATAGATAGACTGTCACAAAATGACAGAAAAATATTATAAAGAGGCGGAGAATTAGCTGCTGTGTGAGTGAGAAAGAAAGTAATGGAAGGAAACGTGTCTCTCACTTATTCTTACCTGCGCCTCGTTCTCCTTCAGCAGTCTGCGTGTGCGAACTCCGCCTGGGTCATCGGTTAAATTCAGCATCACCACACTCTTCTTCTCCCAGCCAATAAAGGAGCCATCTGTCAAACCCTCGACCATAGACAGGAAGTCTTGGTAGCCATGGTGACGTGTGGAAACCACAGAAAATGCTGTCCAATCGTACTCCTCGAGCACCTCAAAGATCACTTCCAATTGGAGAGCAGTGGAGGTGCTAAACTGCAGGAAGATAGAGCCGCTCTCCTGCAGTATGATGAAACGAGAAAATAACTACTCTTTTTCATGTCTTCACTCTATTCATTCCCTCTATAAGGCATCATGGGGACTGAATTTCTTATACAGTGTTTCTTACATAACACTAACTACAATTAACTTCAGGGTGATAGAGCCTCTGGCAGAGTAATTAAGGGGGGGAACTACATTTCCCATGACTACGCTCTCTTCATTTTCAGTTTGCATCATCATGGAAATTGAATTTCTCATCAAGTGTCTCGGAAATAGGAGTCCACTGCAGTAAGGAGAGGCGGCAACAAGGGGAATGTAACTGTGAATGGGTTTCAAATGGCTGCTGGGCAAATCTCCCACAGATTTAAATATCATTTCTGGTGACATGCAGGGCCTTTGTTAGGAAAACCTTACAACTTGCTATTTCTCCAGATTAAATCATTTTAAAATACATATTTTGTAAGAAAAAAAATGCTTTGTCTTGAATGTATTCCCAAATATAAGTTAAAGAAGTTGTATGAATTGTTTTTAAACGTACTGTAGTTAAGATGAGAAGAATGAGAGAGCGCATGTCCCACATTGTAATAGACAATTGTAGCTCCACATGTTTCTTCACACCCAAATCTAACATTGTTTTTTTTTACTGCTGGTCTAGCACATGCAAAAGACAACAGCCATCAAATATCATCAGCTTTTAAGCAATGTCCCTTTTTTTTTGCAATCTCATTATTGGGACTGTTTTTGAAGACCTAGGACACGCTGGAGGGACTATGTCTCTCGGCTGGCCTGGGAACGACTTGGTATTCCCCCAGAAGAGCTGGAGGAAGTGTCTGGGGAGAGGGAAGTCTGGGCATCCCTGCTTAGTCTACTGCCACCGCGACCCGGCCCCGGATCAGCGGTAGATGATGGATGGATGGATGGGACTGTTTTTATTTTCGACAACAGACACGATGCCAAATAGTCCCACATCAGACATTTAAATGTTTCAGCAAGGGTTCAGCAAGTCAGTCAAACTATTGGTGGCTGTAGTCAATTTGCCAGATGACTTCAATTTACAAAGGCTTCATTCAAGCCAATGGGTTGTGTGAAGTTGATTTTCATTTCAAAATCTACATAGCCTCTAGTGAGCGAGTCCCATCATTTCATTCTGCTGTGAGCACATTCTTAGCCATTAGAGTAATAACCCTCGTCATACCTGTGGCACTCTGCCCAGTCCTGCTCCCCCTCCGACAGCCACAATAGGAAGGCCAGTCTGGGCCGAGACGAATTCCAGCATGGGAGACAGTGGGCCCGAAGCCAGTGGGAGGGGTCTCTCATCCTCGTACACCAGCCCCTGCACAGGTCTGGATGCCAGTAGGTCACACAGTTGGGAGAGAAGGCTCCTGGGACTACTGTCATTCACCTGCAAACAGATCAGTTTCAGATTAGTGTTCATACTGTAGTTAAATTCACCTTGCAAGTTTCAATTTGTATTATTATGTGCATAAAGAGTTCATAAGCATCTATTTATTTTTCTTACGATATATTAGAACACTCCTAACCAGACATGGTTAGATGTAAACAGTGTGTGCAGTCATAAAGTGGCATAGTGAGAGATATTGCATATATACAGTACTATAATTATTCTATCCTATATTAACTATACTATATTAGCATATTATGGAAGCTAATGCACAGACAGAACGAGTCTAATATCAGTACAGCAATACAGTGATATATGTACTTCTCTGTATACACTATGATCTAAAACCATTTGATCCAATACACCACATTAAATGGTCAACTTTTTCAATTTGACTACAATAAAGAAAACTTTATTAAAATCCTTGTTCAAATTCACATTCAAAATCTCAACTGAACTCCAAATTGGGCTGCGACTGCACTTCTGTTCACATGATATAAAACTTTTTCAAGTCCTAGCCCACCTGAAGCCAGATGACATTAACATAGCCCCACTTGGTGACAACACTCTCCCCGAAGCTGCTGTGCACTCGGCCAAAGCCTGGATACAGGACCCTGCCTCCGGCCGCTGTCACTCCCGCCTCGTCCTGAGCCACGGAGCCTGCATGGATCACTGCAATGTTGAAGTGCATCGGTGCCACCTGGTCTCGCTCACGCTCTCGGGGGCGGAGCAAGAGGTGAGGGGAGGAGACAGCTGGCCCAACCCATTCCACCAGGGCCAACAGGAGAGGCAGGGCAGGTACTGTGACCATGGCAACAAAAAAAGAGGGCAGGAGAAGCGGAGCAGCAGGGGGCGCAAATAGAAAATGCCTAAGAAAGAGAAAAAGAGCAAAATGGAGAGAAAGAAAAATGATTAGAGTCAAATCTAGCAGCCAAAGTGTTGGTGAAGAGCCAGAAAGACTGGGTATGAAAACAAACAAAAAAGAGGTGTGTGTACAAGATAAAAGTGCGTACAAGATAATCCAGAATAGAAAAAAAAAGCTAAATTAACTTTTTTATTTAGGCCACCGGATGAAATAGAGCAATACTGTGGAAAAAATAGAAATGGAGAAAGAGACCAAAATTGATAGACAGATATAGCTGTGCTGGAAGGAGACGAATGTGTGTGCATGTGTGTGTTTGTGTGCTTGTGTGCATGTAGCAGCTATCATTATACCTGTGGTTATTATGGCAAACAAATAATATTAATTAAAATCCTATGCTTTATACGTGTATATTTACACACACACACACACGCATACACACACACATTCAGTGGCACACTAACACAAAATGATTAGACTCATTTTATAGAAAGAAATGGAGTTAATATTACAGACTCATACACAAATATGCACAAATATACACACACTCTCTCTAACAAATCAGTTTTGAATTTAAATAAAGTGCTGAAATTTGAGCCCAGCATCCCAATCCCCTTCCACTTCACACTCTTCATCTCTGTTTCTCATGACTTTTGGTATAAATGCAATCATTTGGGGTCACTGAGCTCAGTAAAATAACATTCCCACAAATTTTCTGGATTCTATGTATCACTGCTTGCTTTGCTTGCTCTCTTTTTCAGCTTAAACCTACTGATTTCTTTGAGGAAAAGACTATAGGGAAAAAAAATTAACGTGTTTGGCTTAAACAAACTAGCAACCCTATAGTTTTTGGCCAGGCAGGTGTGACTGGCAATACGAGGCTGGCTGGAGCGGGTTGAAGAGACACAACGAGCAGTTGGTAAATGGTACTTTAAAAAACTGTAGATACACCATTTCCCTTTAAAATAGCACTGACGCCTTCTACATTAAGCATGAGCGATATCAGATAACTCAAATGTAATGTGATTTCAACCCGTGTAAGTTATCATAAAGAGAAATAGAATTCAAATGAAGTTTCCTTCCCTTATATTTTGAAAGAATCATTTTAGAAGTACTGTATTACAATCAATATATAATAAAAATAATAAAAGTGATTTTTCAAAAATTATCTCAGAGTTTTTAGAATTATCTTTCCAGTAGAAATAAATAAATAAAAATTGCGTGGGGCACGGTAGCTTAGTGGTTAGCACGTTCGCCTCACACCTCCAGGGTCGGGGTTCGATTCCTGCCTCCGTCTTGTGTGTGTGGAGTTTGCATGTTCTCCCCGTGCCTCGGGGGTTTCCTCCAGGTACTCCGGTTTCCTCCCCCGGTCCAAAGACATGCATGGTAGGTTGATTGCCATCTCTGGAAAATTGTCCGTAGTGTTTGATTGTGTGAGTGAATGAGAGTGTGTGTGTGCCCTGCGATGGGTTGGCACCCAGGTCCAGGGTGTATCCTGCCTTGATGCCCGATGAGGCCTGAGATAGACACAAGCTCCCCGTGACCCGAGGTATTTCGGATAAGTGGTAGAAAATGAATGAATAAAAATTGCTTTTGGGCATGAATTGTAGCTCCAGTTGGACTCTGTTTCTTGAAGTATTCGGACAAAAAGTGATGCCAACTACATGTGGTCTTTGAGACAACAACCTCCTCATCAATACACAATTGTCAGACTGTATATTTATAATCACACCCTCCAGTGTCCCCCAAATGAGGATGGGATCCCTGATGGGAGTCTGGTTCTTCTCAAGGTTTCTTCCTTTTCCATCTAAGGGAGTGTTGCCGTGCCACAGTTACTTCAGTCACCTCAGACTTGTTCATTGGGGATAAATACAAACACATTTAAATATAAGTCTTATATATTAAGTATCTATTATACTAAATATATATACTTTTTGTATTATGTTTCTCATGTTCAGTAAAGCTGCTTGGAGACAATGTCCATTGTTAAAAACACCAATACAAATAAATTTGAATTGAAATTATGTTGGCTCCTCATAGGGCTTTCGAGACACATGAACCAAATTCGGATATGTTGTAGACCCTGGTCTTTGTTGCTGTTACTGTACTTTTCTAAGCGATCCGAGTACCGGTACTTCCGGTACCGGGTCTCAGAGTGGCCTTTTTTCCCCATAGACTCCCATTATAAATTCGGCAAGCTTTTGAACTATCTACACCAAACTCGGCCAGCTCCTTTAGGGTGATACTCTGAACAAAGTTTTAAATTGGTGTACCAATTGGCCTTTCGGTTGTCCCGCAACCCCGCCCCCAAAATATGCAAAATCAAAAAACTTTTTACAACATGGACATGTGATGTATCAAAACACTCAGAACAATGAGGGGAACTTCCTCACGGGTCTTCGGATGACATCACATCACATGCTCGTCTCCACTTACCTCCTAGCGTTCTGTCTACTTGCTTTCAAAAGTAACACTGACCCTTATGTCCACTCGCCTCCAAAAAGCACCGGCTTTGTGAACACTTGCACTGTCAAAGCCAACATCAAAGTTTGTCGTGACGAACTTTACAAATCTAGTTTCAATTGAATTTTCATTTTGGTTAGTCACTAAGAAAATGAATCAGATATACAAGCAATATAAATGCGTAACAAACAGGAGTATGTGGCAGTAACTCTTCATCAAGAAACGTGTACATTTCTTGACCTCCAATAAAAACAAGTTAATACATGTACTGATGGACCTCCAAAAAGCTCAATACTGTAACTACATTACCCACACACAAATGCTGACCATTATAATATGAAAACCTGCCCATTCAAACAGTTATTTAATCAATGCAACATGTAAGGCAATGCAGATACACCTCAAGAGCTTCAGTTCAATCAACTGAAAAGAGAAAAATGTGAGTAACACTGGGAAAAAAAGAGTGCTAGTTCTATAGGTGGAAAAGCTTTGTTGATAACAGGGGAGCTGGTTTGAGTTGACAGAGGATCTCTACAGTTAATCTGTACAACCATGCCACTGAAACTGAAGGTGGACGGACTTCAACTGCAGAAAACCACGACAGGTTCTAGTCCTGTTAGCCAAGAATAGGAATCTGAGGCTATCGTGGATCCAGACTAAGTGTAACTGGACAAGTGCAGGCTGAAACATGTTGTCTGGCCTTTTTACAATCTAGAACTGTGCAGTTTCAGGGAGTCTGTGCCCTCAGTAGCCCCAGATACTCGTTCATGACTGACCAGAGTGGACCATGATATGGCCTTCTGCTGCTGCTGTCTATCCACCTGAAGGTTCGATGCTTTGTGCATGTAAAGATGCTTTTCTGCTTACCACAGTTGTACATAATGAGCAATTGATGATTGATTGATTGATTGATTAATTGATTGATTCACCATCACCTTCCAATCAGCTAAAACCAATCATGCCATTCTCTTTAGACCTTTCTTATCAACAAGGTAGTTCTGTATGCTAATATCTTGTTCCCTATAGTTTTTTTGTTGTTGTCGTTTTTGTAAAAAAAAAAATCACTGAAATCCCAGAACATCAGCAGGTTCTGAAAAACTCTAACTAGGCCAAGTGGCACCAACAACCATGTAACAATCAGTCATTGATGAGTTCTAAATGAATTTTTCTCTATTTTGATGTTTAATATGTTACGTGTTTAAATATTAAGAGTGTTTGTTGTGTGTTAAATTTTGATGTTCCCTCGAACAAGGCACACTGTACATTTGTATCACAAAACGTTGAACTGATTGAACTGAAAGGAAATTCAAACTACAATCAACCTCACGAAGCAGAAATAATCAGAAACCAAACAGTTGGCAAATCTGAATGGATGTCTCACTTATCTAACACTGTTTCAAACAAAACTTTAAGAATTAAAAAAAAAAAAAAAAAAAAGAAGATTTTTTATGTCAGGACACCATTTTTCATCAAGAGACTATATCTTATTTAAAGATCACTTATTCATAGTATAAGTATGAATAGCCACTCAAATTGCCACCTACGAGGTACGGATGCTTGTGACCAGTGGGAAGAAGTGTACAGATGATATCAGATGTACTTCAGGCTACGTAGGCAGAGTATCAGACTATTAGTTTTACATTCAGTTCAGTAACATATACAGACTTGTTGCTGGCAATAAATAAAAATATAGGTGAAAACGTATGTCCAAATGTAAGGCCATTTTAGACCTTTAATGATCATATTCTGCATTACTTCCTTATGAGGAGTCCACTCTACATTTCAGAACAACAAGCCATATAGGAAGTTAAATAGTTGTGTTCATTTGTCCTGTGTCATTTCCACTCTTGGTGAATGACCAACATGATATCAATTCTAATCATGTAATGTGGCTTGTGACACTTTCCAATGTCATTCTACATCATTGTCATTCAGGACCCATTCGTGGCATTTATGATACAATTATCTAACAGTTTCCAAGCTGCATCCCATTATAGTTAGATCCCTAACAAAGATTAAGGCCTTAATACCTGGACAATTTGTTGTTGTTGTAGTTGTTAAATGGCAAAACTCCACAGAAATCTAAAGTGCTGCATAGCATGATACTCCCAGCAAAAAAGGTTAGAAAGTCCACATCATTATTTGTACAATATGATCAATAATGCATGCTTTCATATTGCTGCATGAAGCTTGAAGCCACCCACAGCCAGCCAGTGCTGCAATATAACACCCTGAATTCTGATTCACTTTCCATGGCTAGTTTGGAGCTAATTGCTTCTTACTTTGATCATATTCAGTATTCAGTGAAACACGCATAGCCTGGATGGATCGCACTGATTTTTGAAGTGGTGTGTATATATCACAGTCCAGTGCAGAAATATGGCTCACACACACACACACACACACACACACACACACACACACACATACACACACACACACACACACGCGCACGCAGACACACACACACACACACACACACACACACACACACACACACACACACACACACACACACACACACACACAGATACACTTGTACAAACACATTATGCATGCATGAGCTTATACAGACGCACAGGCACTCATGCGCACACACACACACACACACACACACACACACACACACATATACACACACACACACACACACACACACACACACACACACACACACACACACACACACACACGCACACACACTCATAATCTCATGCATACTGTACAGACTCAAGCTGATGTGCATTATGCAAATGTAAAACACCTGAAAGCGCACACACACACAATCAAACACACTCAGGCCGTCTGGATCTTGATTCGCCTGGTGCTCGTTATGGCTGGCAGCACGAGCGGATCTTCAGCAGCACACGACTGCCAGGGTACAGCAGCACTTGTGTTTCTCTCCACTGTGCGGGTGTAAACACCTGTCATAAAGCATCGTGCCCACACCCTGATGACCCGCCTCATCTCAACTACTTCATCTGACAAACGACCATGGCATCAATTATGTGCTCAGACAGCGTTAAAGAAAAATCATTGTTCTACCCCGCTGTACATGAAACTTGCATGCGCTATTTATACACTGTTCAATCTATTATCAGAAATATAAGGGGACTAGCATGATGCAGAGCTGCAGTGAACTTCAATTACAGCACAGCGCACAAAGCAGGAGCTGTAATCTTAGCAACAAAGCCAAAGCTATATAATTGCTTCCTTTTTTTTTTTTCTTTACTTCTTTTCACGGTATAAAATCACCTTGCCACTGATGTCTGTTGTCATAGTATCTCAGAGACCACTTCTCATGTGTGGTTTCAGCAAAGGCTAAGACTATGTAAGACACTTCAAAATCATTCGTTCATACATTATTCGGTAAGAAGCACTGTCCAGCTTAGTGCAGATGTGCTTCCGAGTGCATTTCACTAACGATCATTAAGAGGCAGCCCTCACACAACAGCCAACAGAGGTAACATGAGACATTTAAATATTAAAAGCAAATACGCTTTGGCAAGCCAGCCCGTATACTGTATACACAGCTCTCGGTTGTAATCTTATCACCTCCAGTGAATTACATAATTGCAGTGGTGTAACAGGGATGAATATACTGTCTGCCTCCTTCGTCTGTAGTGCTCTTACCCAGACACTTGCTTCACTCGCTAGCATAGTGAACTGGTTCTGGAGCCTTACTAATAAATGCCTCTTATATTCGTACTACTCTGGGCTCTGAAAGATTACTGAATCACTCAACAGCCATTGGATAAAATAATGAATTTCATACATTTGACATTGGTACATTTCGGTGCAATTATGGCGCTGTAACCTATTATCATGACACTTAAAAGATTCTTCTAAGAAATTTAGATTGAAGACATTGAATAACTATGAAATTAACAGATGTGACAGAATTTGATATGAGGAAGTAAATGACATCAGAAATCCTTTCATTCGCTCGGACCTTATTACACCGTAGTGATTAGGCTTATATTTGATATTTGCTTGTTTCTTTAAGAACTAGATTTCCAGGCTGATTTTAAAGCATATGTGAGGTGCACGATGGAATTAAGCGAAGTCACTTCAACATAAATTCTAAGATGTTTGCATACTGCACCATGCCATTAAATGGTTCTGGATCAAAGTCAAATTAATCACGTGCTGTCCAGTGGGATCAGTGCGAGTAACAGAGATTGAACGGATTTTTATCAGAGCTTCTGGTTTCGATTACATTTTTCTGGAAATATATGAATTTGCATGAAAGTACTGCAGAGCAAAATACAGTAAGTGACTCGATTAAACTAACCTGCAGCCCTGTTTTTATTTTAGGTATTGGATTTTTTTAACGTAAGAAAAACATTTCATTTTGTGCAACTTTTTAGAAACTACCAATGGTGAACTACGTATACTAAGAATCACAGCTGCTTTGTTTTAGGGTCTAATAAAAATTTCGTCTCTCATTTCATCATCTTCTTCAGATTATATTCGCTAGCAGAGTTGAGGACACTTCATGCTCAACCCATTTACAAAGAGTCTCTTTGCACTGTTTTTCTTTTCTCATCGGTCTCTTTAGCACTAGCTCTAAAAGCTACTCGAGTGAACAAATGTAAAGGCCAGAATCTTAACATGCTGTTCCTGTCTCTCTGTGGCTCATAGAGTCCATCTAATCAGAATGGTTGCTTTGACCCATTTACAAAAACATATTAAAATAGTCTCATTAGGAAAAGCAAAAACCTTTAAAAATATCAAGTTTTCCACTCACATAAAAAAAAAATTGAAAACCTCCATTAAAAAAAAAAAAAACCTCTTCTCCCTTCACTCTCCTAAGCCATCCATTGACTCTAATTTAATTTTCTTTAATTTACTTTTCTATTTGGTTTGATCTAATCACTACTGTTCCATTTAAAGATATAGAGTATTTTCATTTGACCTCCAATTACAGCACAAATTTCACTGTAGCATATTTCACTATTGCCAGCTGCATATCCACCTCTGCTTAGCCCCATTCACAAACATCCATGGCTGCGTCCCATTTTCTACTCCATTCTTACAAAGCTGGCTGCTTTTCAGAAGCGCAGCGATGATGAATGGCTTCCCGAACACCTCTATTAGCGGGTAGTTGGCTCTGTAGAAGCTTCGGCGGGGCAGATCTGCACTACGCAGCTATTTGGCAGTAGGTGCTGGGTGCTAGACTATGTGCTGAGCTTGTGGGCAAAAATGAACGCAGCTGGTCCAGCTTGCAAGTTCACAGGTCGGTACTGCAGACTGCAGGAGCGGGTCGGTCTGTAGTTTAAACACATTTTAACCCATTTAATCCCCTCTTGGGATCAATTTCTCTTTCCAGACTTACATCTCTCACACTTCAAGCTTCACACCTTTCCTATTAGTTACAGAATCATTTAGAACAATGACTGACTAATATGGTTTAAGATGAATAACTGAATATTATACTGTAGCATAGCTTTGTTGAATTCCTGACTCTGTACATGTTAAATCGCTTTCTTTAAAGTCACAGACAGTAGTTCCAGTTGCAAAGCAAACAGCAGGTTTATTTGAATGTGCTTTTTTCTAGCTTTAGCTGTAGCTGTACCTTTCTCAGACACAAGGCTTTGCAGTATCGTGGAAACATATCAAGCTGCATTTGAGAGAAAAATAAAAGAAGCTGATGAGAAGAAGCGAATATTCCTAGCTCTCTAACGTAAGTAAGAAGAAAGAACTTGTCTCGCATGAAGTGGAATTAAAAATGAAATATAGTATAAAATGTATATATAAAATAAAGTATAAGAGGAATAAAACACATTGAAACATGTCTTTACAGAAAAAATCATAAATATTCTTAAACAATTAAAAGATCGAGATGTCCAGACTGATAACGAGTTACAAACAAAAAGTTTACAAAACAAAGTCATGAATGTTTTCTTTAAAATATACTGTATACGGTTAAAAAGAGTGCTTAAATATATATATACATATATAGTATCCAAAGAGATAGATCATTTAAACAATATGCTCCAGGTCATCTGTGGCTGGAAATGAATTTGCAGTTGTTTTGACTCGGTGGTAGAAACTACAGAAAACCGGTTAGCACTAACATCCTCGCAATTTTGCGATACTGTTTATCTCCGGTTCTGATCAAATCTCATTCATAATTTGTGATAAATAAGTGATATTGCATTAAAATGTTGAACCACATTAGTCTGGTTGCATCTACATAAAAGTTTATAGACTCATTTGGCATTAAAGTGCATACTTTGTTTGGAAACCCTTCCTTTTGGGTTATTTACAGAACACAGAGGCTCTATATAACAACAGAACTTCCTCGAGCGGTGACAAGCTTGTATTATCTATTAAAAAAACATTATCCTTAGTTAATTACTGCTATTCCAAAGCACAATTGAATGGTCAAATCTGAATGAACAGAAGGTGTGAGTTGTTTTTGTATATAACTGAAAAATATGTGTTTAAAAAAGTAAAATAGTTGCGATGTGTTTTTTAGCTAGGAGATATTTATTGAACAGTTATGGAAGGAGTCCCTTTAGAAGTGTCACGATGCTTTGTAAGCTTTCCAATCCCAAGAAAGTAATTTGGTTTGATGAGCAGTCAGAAATCAGACTATATTTAAATGTTTATCATGCACTGATAACGGTCTAGTCAAGTGAAAATGTTTTATGGTTAATGTCCTATTAAATGAAGCTTTTCCATTATTCTGGGTTATTTTGAAATGATTACTTTGTAGAGAAGAAATTCAAGACATTGCTAATCACATAGAAATCTCTATTTCATTTATTACCTTTCGAGCATATGTCTGATTCCGAACACATCTGTACACCACAGCTTTAGAAGAATGTTAGGATTAACTGAGGAGATGGATTGTGAGCATATAGTAAACACACACATTTTCACCTTGGGTCAAAACACACAAAGCACCAAATCCTCTGCGTATTTTTGTATTCGGCGCACCACACACACTTCACAAAGAAGCAGGATGTCTGGGGAAATCCCTCAAGTAAACTGGATCCATTTGCGGATCCTCTTTGTACATTATCAGCGGTGACCACTTGTATAAAGCGGCTACTCAAAATTCAGTCATGTATCCACACACACTCATGCTTTCACACATCTGCCAAATCCTTACGCACACTATGTGGCAAGAAAGAGACTGGATTCACACTGTGCACATCGACACACACTTCATGGGCACTAGCACACACATGCATACGTGAACACACACACACACACACACACACACACACACACACACACACACACACACACACAGCTGTCATCTTTCCCTGTACCTTCCATGGCATGCAACCACAAATACCAATACACCTGCCCAGACGTACAGATGAACAGATGGAGGCTCCCATCAGCATGTAATATATGATTTAGATGTACATGTATACAAAACGATGCATACTGTATGTAAACACCCAGACAAACCTTCACACGAGTCTGGAGCTCTACGAACAAAATGGCAGCATACACTTTACTCAGCAGACAGATTTCAACGTGTATTAAGTGACAGACCTACTGTAGATATACAGTAGCAACTCCAATATAGTGTGATACAGACACATACTGTAGTAGTAGTAGTAGTAGTGGAGTCACACACTCCAAACACACACTCAAACGAGGCTTATGACATATAGCCTAGTTTGTGTTAGTATGGTGCTCCAAGGAAATCCAACACTTTGTCAGACACGGTCATTATTAAAGGTCAATGTCCGCACACTGGTGTCATTATCATAACAAGGAAACCGTCACGGGAACCTTTGGTCCGACACGCGCATTTCTGACAACTGCGATTAACATTCTGACACACAGGAGACTGAATACCTTGCACTCCAACCTCGCTATGTTATTCATTCTTGCGAGCAATCTGGCTCACAGGTTTCCAAACGTGTACAATTGATCTGCATATTTGAAAAGAAGTGACATTGTTAAAGGTGTGCCATAACTGCCAGATGAAAGGGAATATAAGAAAGTGACAAGTCCTGCGTATGCACATAAAGGAGAGTAGCTATTAATATCACCGGGCAAAAAAAAAAAACAATGGTACAAAGAAGATACATGAAACACATTAAAGGCTTCAGTTTTCCAGTAAGAAATGTTCCCACTCGGGTCCATTTATGAGTTAAGCTGCAAAACCTAAACTTCATTATTTGTAGTAATTGTATTGTTATTATTAACTTACACAGCCACTAAATCGTACAAACCATAAAATGAGGTAATGGACAATTTTCAACCATGACTATGTATAACTGCTTAAAAGAATGGAATCCCACACAAATTGCAGGATGCAAGTAGTTAGAAATTTATAGTTAGGAGGTAATCATTGGACATCAATACATGTAGCAATATCGCAAAGTTTGTTTAAAAAATGTTGGGGGCAAATCCCTTTTCAATCTCATACTACAGCTTCTCACTGCAGACAAGACTCACAAGCTTGACCAGATCAGTGCACAACGTGACCTGATCAGTGCTCAACATAAAGGCTCTTCTTAATCCACTCAGACTAGTTCAGTTTTGTGTTCAGTTAAGGTGAAACTGTGCTCACTGCAGCTTCACTGGACTCTGAGACAGTGCTCTTCTTCTGTTGTAGACCAGCATGGGTTTGACTTGTGCCATGTGAGACACTTTACTGTTCACCGTGGCTGTGAGTGTTTATTTGAGTTACTGTAGACATCCTGTCAACTCAACAGGTCTTCCCATTCTATTCTGATGTTCCTTTTCAACCGCGTTTCCACCCACAGAACTGCCACTCTCTGGATTCTTTTTTTTTTCCTGCACCATTCTGTGTAAACTCCAGAGACTGTTGTGTGTGTGAAAATCCCAGAAGATCAGCAGCTTCTAAAATATTTAAACAAGCCCATCTGGAGCCAACTTCCAAGCCATGGTCAAAGGCACAGAGGCAACTGAATCTCTTATCTCTAATCTCTAGCTGTCACACGATTGGCTGATAAACTGTATGGATGATTGAAGTAATGATCAGGTGTATAGGTGTTTATAAAGAGTATAAATACGTAGACTTAGTTATAAATAGGTATACACTGTCTCCTCTGTCAATCAGAGAGACACTAGCCATTTGCAGAAATCTATCAGAACTCTTCATGACATGAATTCCACAAGATGCTAGAAACGTTCCTTTGAGATTCTGGTCCATGTTGACATAACTACATCACACAATTCCTGCATATATTTTATGCTGTGAAGCTCCTGTTCTACCGCTAAGGTGTTGTATTGGATTCTACTGAGAAAGTGACTGAAGATCACTGAACGCATTATCATATTCATGAGACCAGTTTGAGATTATTTTTGCTTTGTGACATGGTGCTTTATCATGCTGGAAGTAACCATTAGAAGATGGTGAATTGTGGTCATGAAGGGATGCACACGATCAGCTACAACACACTCAAACAGGTTTTCTGTTCTTGGCTGACAGACGTGGAACATGCCATGGTCTTCTGTTGTTGTAGCTCATCTGCGATATGTCATGCATTCTGAGATGCTTTTCTGCTCAACAGAAATGTACAGAGTGGATATCTGCCTTACTGTAGCCTTTATGTCAGCATAAACTCCATCTACCGGGCTATTGAGCTCTATCCTCAACAAGGCATTTCCATATGCAGTACCAGTGCTGTCTGGATTTTTGGAGTAAACCCTAGAAGCTGTTGTATATGAAAATCCAAGGAAATTATTATTTAAAGAAATACTCAAACCAGCCTGGCAGTAACAATTATTGGGTCTTACATCTCCGAGATAACATTTTTCCCCATTCTGATGGTTGATCCCCAATTACTGTATGTACAGATGTTCCCAATACAGTGTTCCTGCAGGGCAGATACTCTTGAGCACGGAAAAAAAGCATATTCCTCCGATTGCGTTTCACTGCCCTGTAACACAGCATAATCACCAAAAAAAAAATAAAAAATGTGGCGTTTAGCTTTGCATGTCTTGAAGGAAGCACGTGTTTGCCCCACCCTCCCCAGTTCCCTCATTGTGATAAGGGGAAGTTCTCAAGCAGGGGACAGGCAAAACTAAATTGGAAAGAAAATATAGGAAAAGTTAAAAAAAAAAAAAGAAAAAAAAAGAATAGAAATGCCATCACTGTCAGCATGGTTTGTCAATGCTGGGTCTGACCATTCCTTAACTTCAGCTGTATAAATCGTGTTCATAATAAGTCTCAATTATTGATGTGCGGATGATTTTGTTCAGCTTGTACAGTCAGCAGTTGCCCACAGTATTCTCAAAAAAAAAAATGATTTCATTTCCCATATTAAAAAACTAATTAGTAGCTAGTAATGTAAACCCCCACAACGCTGACCAGGTAGTTACTAAGGACGACTAAATGAAAACACTTATATGGTGATGAATGTCAAATGAGTTGCTTTATTTTTTTGATGAATCCTGCAAGACCCATGTATTGTACTGATGCACTTGTTTAAAGCATGTTATATCTTCCTTCTGAAAGACTGACTCATATTTGCTTACATCCGAAATACATAACTAGCAGCCTAATATTTGTTTTTGTTACATAAACGCAGATCATTTAAAAAAAAAATTTTTTTTGTCCTTATTAAGACATACTGGTTATTTTTTGTTTTTCAGTTAAAAAAAAGAAAGAGAAAGAAAGAAAGAAAGAAAGAAAGAAAGAAAGAAAGAAAGAAAGAAAGAAAGAAAGAAAGAAAGAAAGAAAGAAAACACCTCATAACACAGGGCCTGTCATGTTCACGTCTAGCCTTTACCTGTCAGTAAAATCAAATCCATAAATAAAAAAAATGAAAAAGGCCCCTTTAGGCAGCAATGCAATGTTCATTAAACATACAACATGTATCTGCATCGAATCAAATACATGCACACTCATGACAGCTAATCTAATTAGACAGAGGTGTACTCATACAATTTACATCACACTGTGGTTATCGGCGTGTGTAAAGAGCCTGCAGCTGTAGGTTTCGATGGAATGTAAGGAAATGGTGAGCTCGTTTTTAATTAAATCCAATCACATAAAGTGTTTTTAGAAGCAAAGGGACTCTAAGAGGGTTTTCCCTGGTTACTGTACATGACCGTAGTGGACATGGACAGGAATATCCGTGGTTACGGTAACCGTGGAGATGGGTGAGAGATGGCTTCCTGTAGAAACTCATGGCTGAGGAGAGCAGGATGCCGTCAAGTGTCACTCTCTCCCAAAGCAAACGTTTGCAGCTCATTTTAAAATTAACACTTTATGTTTCCATTTTCAGATCCCATTCATCACCAAATGACACCGCACATTTCCTCTCACAATTTTCTCTTTTCTTCTCACTGCCTTTCTCTCTAAGAATACTATGCACTGCCAAAAACAGTGTCACTGTGCAAACGTGCTTAGGGTTTTGTGTGTGTGTCCGTGGGCTAATGTGAATTAGCACCGTGTTTATCATTGCGGCCCTGACCAAAACCACACAGGAGCCGGCAGAGAAGGGAGCACTGTAATCTCTTTCAAACACTGGTCTCTGATCTCGTTAAAGACTAATTGATGTACAGTGTTAACGAGCTTTACCTTAATTAGTCACATTTAAGTGAACAGGGGATACAGAAGGAGGGAAACAAGAAAGCCAATGGAGTTTGGGGTGGGCTGGAAATATTAGCAGTGTTATTCAGTCAAAGTGTGCACAGACATGAGTAGACAGACGAACAGCCTGACAGACAGACGAACAGCCTGACAGACAGACTGACAACCTGACAGACAGACAGACAGACAGACAGACAGACAGACAGACAGACAGACAGACAGACAGACAGATAGATAGATAGATAGATAGATAGATAGATAGATAGATAGATAGATAGATAGATAGATAGATAGATAGATAGATAGATAGATAGATAGATAGATAGATAGATAGATAGATGTTGGGGAGACAGGCAGTGAGGTGCTGGAATAATAGGAGAGGAGTGAATAAAGGAGACAGATATAAAGGAGGATGACTTCAGGATAAGCATTACAGAGAAAAGGGCAGACAGTTAAAAAATGTAAAAAATTTTAAAATTTAAAAAAAGAGAAGTGAAAAGAAGGTAGGAAGGCAAAGACAAACAGAAACAGTGAATCCACTTTCTCTCATCTCACAATCTGAGCCCTCCAACCATGTTTGGGCTCAGACACTCAATTCCAGCTGTCCCCTCTTCCCCCCGCTTCCCATTTTCCCTCATCTTCCTCTCGCTTACTCCTCTCTCATTCTTTCTGTTTCTCCACTGTTGATTTCTTTCACACTGTTCTCCATCCTGCCATTTACTCCATCCACACTTCCCCCCTTCCCCTAGCTATAAGACTGCATCCAAACCTCACTATGCTACTGCCACATCTCCCTTGTTATATGTGTATTCAATTTTTACATTTTTACATTCTACACCATCACTACACCACTCTCATTGTCTCCTTTTACTCTCTCTGTTCTTGCTCCTGGAAAAACAGCCGAGAGACTGATGGAGAGAAGCTCTATTGACACGGATGGCAACACATGAGCGGCAATAGCTGCATAATATTAATGCAGCAATGCCTGTGTGTGTATCGCTTACTTTTATTTAAAAGATTTGCTTTTACAGAACAAATACAGATTTATTTCTGGTGTATTTGGGTGAGATGTAACAAACAACAGTGATTTGTTCACTTGCGGAATAGTATATAGAGTTCCTTGGCAAATTATATTTTAGATCAAAGGCCGTATATGCTAATTATATTGGCATGCTTTGAGACCTTATAACCAGCGTACAATATTTTAACCTGTGTATAGACATCGTATACACCGATGAGGAACCAAACCTCCTGGATATCTGCCAGTGCAGAGTTTAGTTCCAAAGTGTAGAGTTTAGTTCCAACCAATACACGTCTGATAGAGTCGATGAAGTGGTTAGGATTGTGGAATGATTAAACTCTGCAGTAACACTAATCTCCTAAAGGAGGCCACAGCAAGGGCTCCACAGTACAAGTGGCTGAGTACAGTACAGACCTGTTGTATGTCAAGCCTGCTGAGAGGGACTGAGCATTCATTTTCTTTTGATTAAAAATGCCGTTAAGAAAAAAATCAATATTTTCATTTTGTATAGCCCAAGCCCGGAGTGGAGAGATGCAAAGTTACTGAGGATGATAGAATGAAGAAGGCCTTCACTCCAATGATTTTAGTTAATCCACTTGCTGCGGTTCTCTCAAATCACGTGACAAGAAGAAACGTTGGCCTATCAACTAATCAGCATGGACATATAGTCTAATGAACCTGGCTCAGTGTTCTGCAATTCCAATCCAAATCATGCAGCCATGGACTGGACATGATCACATTTGTATGCAATTGAACAGTCTGGATGTATATTATTTATGGTCAAGTGTAAGTATATCATATTCTTCTTGGTGTTAGAGAGCCTGCTGTGTGCAGCGCACAAGTGAGAGCTTTATCGACAGCTGCGTTCCGTGAAATTGATAAAGCCGCAGTTTACGCGACTGGAGACTGGAGAGATGCGGGCTGACAGCGCACTACGACCAAAGGCTGCGTGCTGCTGTTGCTTCTGCTCTTGCTCTTGCTGCTAATGTTCAAACGGCCAGAGAGGCAGAATTTTAAAACACTCTTCAATATTCCATGGATATTGTTATACATATTCTGTTTTCTTTCATGCATTCATCAATTGAGCTCACAGACCAAAGACTGAGTGTCTCTGCTTGTCTCAGTGTCTCCTGCAAACATGCTGCAAACATGCGCGCGCGCGGCTGGTGCATGCCCATGTGTGTGCTACGAGAGATGTGTGTAAAAAAAAAAAAAAAAGTCATAGTTCTTATGGCCTATGAGCGAGCGCACGACAATGACAGAAGGGTCAAAGCCCCACGCGAGCCGGTTCTCTTCCACCACTCCATCCCGCACCAGTCACCCTCTCACGTCTCTTTCAGACATACGTGTTCCCGCACCCGCACGCGCATCCCCATCAAATACCGCAACAGTGTCCGTCAAAGACGCGCCGTGCGCCCGTTTCCAGCGCGCGCGCAAAGACGCTTAAAAAACACCTCATCCCGCAGCGCGACGTTGTGTTTGTTACAGATGTAGGCTACTTACTGCGGTTTTCACGCGCCTGTCCCCCTCTCTCTCTCTCTCCTCTCGGCCCTCCGTTCTCTTCACATCATCTTCCTCGGGCTATATCCCTTTTGGCGTGTTCTCCCCCGGCAAATGCATCTACACACAGATTCTACATGGATTCAATTTTCGCGAGCTCACTTACTCTCTCCCTCTCTCTCTCGCTCCCCCTATCCTCTCCTCTCTCTCCTCTCTCCCCTCTCTCTCTCTTTTCCCAGCTCTTTTGTTAAAATTCAGTATATGCACCCGGTCACCTAGCAACCGTCAACCTCTCTCTCTCTCTCTCTCTCTCTCTCTCTCTCTCTCTCTCTCTCTCTCTCTCTCTCTCTCTCTCTCTCCATCACAAGCGACACGTGTTGAATGCTAAACTTAGCGGCGTGCAGTAATAATACTAACCGGTTGGCTGGCGTCCTTTCCCCCTTTCTCACTGCTTCACCATCACCGTTCGCCTTCGTGTATCATAAAGCAATATAAATATTTACTAGAAACCCTTAGCCTTCCCCATCACCCCCTCATCCGTCTCGTCCCCTCTGCGCAGAGCGGCAGGGTTGCCAGATTGAATCGACCGACCATTTTTGGCGAATTAAACGTTAATTGTTTGAGAAGTGCATCTCCACCACATCCACCATTCATTTTCATATGACCACCTCTACATCTGCTTAGTTAATCAGTTATCTAGTCAGCCAATCATGTGGCAAGCAGCAAAAATGCACAAAAAGTCAAGCAGATACAGGTCAAGAGCTTCAGGTAATGTCACATCAATCAACATAATGGGGAGAAAGTTGGATCTCTGTGACTTTGATCGAGGCATAGATGTTGCTGCCAGGTGTGTTGTTTTTGATTATTTCAGAAACTGATGATCTCCTGGGACTTACAAACAACAGTTTTTAGAGTTTACACATAAAGGTGAGGAAAAAAAAAAACATTCTTTGGGTGGAAATGCCTTGCTGATAAACGAGGTCAGAAGAATTCAGCCATATTGGTTCAAGGGTATAATAACTCATATAATTATGCTTTATGACCGTATTGATGAAGACCACAGCAGGCTTCAGAGTCTACAGGAATCTGAGGTGATCGTGAGAACAGGCTTGTCGAAACAAATCACCAAATCTTTTTGCAGACTTCAGCTCTACCATTTGTGTGAGTCTGTGCCCATGATAGCCTCAGATCAATGTTCTTGGACAAAAGGTATGAAAACCCACATAGTGTCCTGCTGTTGTAGTTCATCCACCACAAAGATTGATGTGTTGAATGTTCCCGAGATGCTTTTCTGCTCAGCACAGTTGTAAAGAATTCTTATTTCAGTTACTATAGATTTCCTGACAGCTCAGACCATTCTGGTCATTTTCCTCTGATCTCTCTCATCATCAAGATGTTTCAGACTGCAGATGCTCCACTCACAGGATGTTTTTTTTTTTTTTTTTTTTTTTTGCATTTCGCAGGGTTCTGTGAAGATCCAAGAGACTGTTTTGTGTGAAAATCCCAGGAGATCAGCAGTTTCTGAAATATTCCAACCAGCTCATCTAGCTGCCATCATGTCACAGTTAAAGTCACAGAGATCATATTTTCCTCCATTCTGATGTTTAATGTGAACATTACCTGTAGCTCTTGACCTGCATTGGCACGATTTTATGTATTATGCTGCTTCCACATGATTGTATAAATGAGCAGGTGTACAGTACAAATTTACCTAATTAAGTGGAGTGGAGTTTAAATATCTTTGATTTTACCACTTTGTTAAAAAAAAGTGCAAGGGTTAGAGACTGTTCAAACTTTAAAGCTTATATAGGGTATAATGATGCTACAGTATTTGCCTGTGTTTTAATTTGAGATAATCTTATTACTTGTGACTTTTCCTGTATTTTCTTTTGTGGCTGGTGTGATACAGTCAATGGAACATTTTTTGTTTCTGTAGTATATACAGTATCTTTTACATGAAAATCTACATGTAGTGTGTCTTTTTATTTAGCTTTTAGAGAGAACATTTTAAAGGTTTAATCACTGGTCTTAAAGTTACAATTGTGTTTCAGGAATTATTTAAAGGTACACTATGTATACATTTATAGGTGAAAGAAACAAATAATGTACCCTTGATGGTACCATTACAGTAAAAAAGGAAAAGTACGGTTTTGTACTTTTATTTCTGAGTGTAGGCATTCCAGAGGTTTGCTCACACAACAGCTCAAAACACACATGCACTTAACCAAACAAGAAAAAAAATCTTAGCTACCTGGCAGGTTGATGTGCTTCCCGCTGTCCCCATCTAAGACAAATTTATATTCTCCTGGACAATGTGTATGAGCAGACTTTTACATTTCCTTTAAGTATCTATGAGGATTTTCTCTGGGCTCTTTGGTTTCCTCCAAATCTCCCTCATTAAAAAAACATGCAGGTAAGGGGACTGGTTACTCAAAAATGAAATTAGGTGTGAATTAGTGTTCCAATGTGTGTGCATTGTGTGTTCCAGCCTCTTATCCACGTTCCAAGGATTTGTATCAACCTTGACTATATATCCATCCATTTTCTTTCCCATTTATCCTACACAGGGTCATGGGGAGCCTTGAGGCCTATCCCAGAGGACTTGGAATATACTGGATGGGGTGTCAGCCCATCACATGGCACAATTTCACACACACACTCTCACACCACAAATTTCTTTGGACTGGGGAAGGAAACCAGAGTGCCTGGAAAAAGCCCTCTGAAGCACAGGGAGGACATACAAACTCCACACAGACAAGGCAGAGGCAGGAAATGAACCCCTCAAACCTGGAGGTGCCAGAAGAAGACAAGGCTAGGCTGGGCCTTGGACAAAGTTCCTGCAAGGTGAACAGATTATACTAGCAATGGAGGCTTGGAAGACTAAAGCAGCCACAGTCCAGTTGAGTAGGCTTGTGATCAGAGTAAGCAGCACCCCCATAGATCAGTCCAGGACTCCAGGTAGTGAACTGGTGGTGAACTTTGGGACAGACAGTACAGAGGATTCAGAAATGGAACTAAACTTACAGGCAGATAATATAGAAGTGAGCTGTCAGACTATATGCCAGTAATGTGATGAAACTGAGTTTTATGAAACCCTTGGGTGGTATGGCATGCAACCAAAGAAAGCAGGGGAAGGGAAGTCTTCGTTAAAAGAGCAAGTTGAAACTCTGGACCAGCAAAGCCAAAAATACCACCGAATACTTTTATCTCTGCAGATTAGAAAAAGGGCCATGTAAGGAGCAGAAGCACAGGCCAGTGCTAGCTTGGGATTAGAGGAATTCACTTAGAATTCATGGATAAAAAGTGGTTGTAAGCATAAGCAGTCAACAGGAACAGAGAGGTGTGTTGGATTTTACTATTTGTTTGGATCAGGACCAGCATAAGACTTTGTGTATGGATTGGGAGAGTGAAGGCTCTAGAGGACCGGGTACTGGTGGACTGGACAACAGTATTAGGTACCAACTGGAATGATGTTCAGAAATGCACAAAATGCTAAATTTTAGACTTCTTAAGAAGTCTAATGTCAAAATGTGTAAGTGATACTAGGCGGGAATGTTAGTTGTCGAAGTGGGCACTTTAACGTTTCCTTTTTTCCAATTTCACTGGACATTGTCCACAGCAGTTGCTAGCTATTCATTCTTTATTACAAATGCCTTATGCATCAAGGCATTCGTATATCAAAATGCTGTTCTTTTTATTAACAAAAGATGTTTTCCACCTCAATTGAGCATTTGTCTCATAAATGTGATGAAACCTCCTTCACTACATTTTATTTCCGGAATTCATTTGCCATAAGCATATTATTTGTTTGCCATAAACATATTATTTTATTTTTTATTTTTTTATTTTTTTTTAAACACAGGAAGGGGGTTGTTGTTTTGTAGCCTAGTTTAAAACTTTAAAACTAGCTAATTAAGTAGTTGCCAAATAAATTCTAAAGCACAAACTACAGAAATCAAAGTTTCCAAATAACAGGCTATGCAATGAGAAGCACAATGCAATCAATAAAATAGTCCTCTTTGTAAAGCAAATTGTAAAGGATGCAGCTGTTCTGTGCATGAAGCTCTGTGTTGTGTTTCAGTGTGGGGAAAAAATTTACAGACTCTACAGAAAAAATGAATAAACACCAAGCGTTAATACACTAATGAATACCTGCAGTGCTTGTTTACAACTGGAAACACTGTGCAGGTCGATATAGCACAGTTTTATTTATTAGGACTATATAAAAAAAATCCCTCCTTTTTAAACTGTAAAGTTCAAAGGATTTTCATTTCCTTTTGTTTTTATAGGCACAATGTGGGATCTAAAAATCAATAATTAAACGACAACAAATCTGGAGCTGCTGACACTGTATTCCAGATCACAGATTCCTATCAACATGAACAATCAATGTTTTTCAGAAGGTCTTCTGTTACTGAGGTATTTCACATGCTCTGTGATGCAGCCCAGCTGACGAAATTTGGCCAAGCCTGTCGCATAATGGACCTTTACATTTTCCCTGTCTCTTTCACTGAACAAATCCATTAGACATCACTAGTGTGTGTGTGGAGGAGAGAGAGAAAGAGAGAAAAAGACAGAGCAAAAAAAGAGAGAATGGCTGGATGAGCAATCAACAGCCACGGTATTGTTTAATTGCTGTGTTCACCTTCCCTTCATCCAAAATTTGCTTTCCCAAAGTCCCCAGTTTACCCCTGAAAGGTGGGTAGCATAATACAAGAAGACACATCTGATCCATTATCATTAGTGGATATAGTGATACCCATATAAGCTTGGTTGATATTTAGATATTCAGTTAGTGAATTCTTCGCTCAATGGTTTTTTGACAGATTGGTCTTTTACCGATGCTTAACATTGGGCTTCATTCAAGAATTCATCACACTACACCATCCCAATTATCCCGAGGACCCCAAACATTAATACCCACCCCTTACACCCCCAACTGCCTACAGACCACAAGAACAGCACGATTGTAGTAGATTCTGATATTGCACTGCTTTTATTAGGCAAAGCACATGTTAATACGCATTTCAATAATACTGCCGTGTGTGTGTGTGTGTGTGTGTGTGTGTGTGTGTGTGTGTGTGTGTGTGTGTGTGTGTGTGTGTGTGTGTGTGTGTGTGTGTGTGTGTGTGTGTGTGTGTGTGTGTGTGTGTTCTGCTGTTTGAGGAACTGCTCAAAGCACAACAGATGAGTCAATACTGATAGTGAAAGATCCATTTTGCTTTGGGAGTGTATACAGATACAGAGCAAGGCTTGCTTAGGTAGTTAAAGAGAGCAAGGAACAATGAAAGATTGAAAGAATCTCACAAAATTAAATGAACCCTATTTTAAACGCCATTTTCACATTCATCCTAAGGTTACACAGCACACAGTATGAAGCTCTATCTCCGCACCCCTACAGCGTGTATTCAAACGAACCTGTCAATTATAAAATCATGTAATAAAAAAAATAAATTCACTTCTTAGCCAGGTACTCACTGAAACTTCGTAAACACAGCATCCTGCATTTTAAATGCTTCGCTCAGAATTCATGCTATAAATATCCTAGACTACAGACTAGACTTGCAAGCATGCAGAAAAATTTAATATTTCAGTTTAAGCACACAGATTATGCTTATGCACAATAATGTGCATTTTTGGTCATTCTGATCTAACAACTATTTTTTTTCCTGTCATTAGATGATGAATTTATATAAGAAAATATTCTCACTGTGCCAAAAAGTCTCGATAAAGCCTTATAAGTGTAATGCAATTAAACTATGAGTAATTGTACCTGTATCTGTGAAATGCACCAAATACTATATCTACTAAAGATTACGTAAATTAATCAGATACAGTAGATGATAGAGTACCATCTAAAAGACTAAACAGTAAATTAGTAGGGTGTTAGAAAGAGCAATTGTGGGTAATGACACTAAAAGATACACAATGCCACTAAATCTCACAAAAAAAGCAATCTGTCCTGTTTCAGTTTCAAGCTTCTGTGCCCATTGTAGCCTCAGATTCATGTTCTTGGCTAACCGAAGTGGAATACAATGTGGTCTTTTGCTGTTGTATCTTATATGCTTCATAGTTCTACATTTTGTATGTTCTTACTTGCTTTTCTGCTTAAAACAGCTGTAAGAAGTTGTTATCCGAGTGTCCGTAGACCTTTTGTAAACTCAACCCAAGCTTCACATTCTCCCCTGAACTCTTTCTTCAACACAGACATTTCCCCTTTCAGAAATGCCACTCAATGGATAGTGTATTTTTCCCTCACATCATTCTCTGTAAACTCTTGAGAGTATTGGATTTGAAAATCCCAGGAGAACCAGCCCATCTGGCACCAACAACCATGCCACAGTTCCTGAGATGACATTTTCTTTACTCATTCTGATGTTGATATGAACATTAACAGAAGCTCTTGACTAGTGCTGCTACTCCATGAATGGCTGATTGGATAATTGTGTGAATGGGCATGGGCACAGACCTCTATGAAAGTAGCCAGTGAGTTTATAACAGCTGATGTAACTTCCATACTTTAGAGTGAGCTGCCATGTGTCTCTGCCAAGAGCAAGTGCATCCTGACTGATAAATCTACTTGCCTATTTCCCCCAATGCTGCAAGTGTGACAAATGCTCAAGGTGCTGGCTGATGCCATTTCCCTGGTTGAAACCAATGGCAAAACATTTTCTGCTGTAACAATGACACTTTACAGTTAGAGACACTGGATGTATGTTATACACTCCTGAGTGGTTAAAAGGATTATATGAAACTTCATTGTCCCCCAATCCCACGATGCCATTATAATCAAACAGGGAAAATTCTAAACTGGATTTCCTTTTAGTTGACACATTTCTCAGTGGAATTGTTTTAAAAGCACAGACCTTTGGATGATTAGTTATGCAGACCAGGATATAGCATCTTGCATTAGTAATGGATAAAAGCGACAGGATCTTGGTGAACACAGAGAGGAGCTAATAAGGAAGTAAGGGAGAAACAAGAGGGAGATGGAGAGAGAATGAGCTGTGAGCTGCCACCCCATAGGCTCTCGTCTCACACGTAGATGCAGTGACAATGGAATTTATTCCATTGCAGTTAGAGAAGGAAATAAAGCAGGCCTCATCCCAGAATGTAGCTAATCTATTATGGTGTCCTTTATTCTCCGTCTCGAGTAAATTAACTTTTCCAAACCTTTTTTTTTTGCTTACACTAGATCATGAACTTTATGTCCTTTAGAGTGCTGATGATGAACCTTTTCTCTTCTACCCCCAGACTTACTGTTTTTACTAAATGAACAGGGAATGCTAAAAGCAAGCCTCATTTGGATTCTTTACAAGCATAAAAAGAAGCTGGCATTATCCCCGATGATTCACAAACGAGCAACAAAGTGCATCACCATGGCAAAACTACATTCGTAATGTATCTCTTAAACGAACCAATATAATACATGCATATCAGGCTAATAATTATTCATATTCATGAAACTAGGATACATGCATAAATTATTCTTTTTAAAAAACAAGTGGGAATACTGTCTCGCCGGACATGATATAAGGAAAGGAAATAAAAGAAAGTTTTACAGAGGCTTTTGGGAGAGTCTGTCTTTGTTCCTTCAGGACATAATAGTTTTAGCATTCCTCAGTAAGTGATCCCATAAAGCAAAGTTCAAGAACACTATACGATTTAATTTGATAATATTTAATAATATTAGATTTCAGTGCTGATTTTGCTCGAGTCTGTTCCATAAGAGCATTTATGAGCTCATGCACTAATGTTGGGCAGTTAAGTCTGGCTTGCAAACATGTCATTCATTCTTTCTTTATATCAGGGTTGTGTTGAATCCAGATCCTCCAGTCCTGGTTACACTGGTGTACTCAGTCTGACTTAGGGGCACAAATTTACTCCAAAGCATTACGTGGACTTAAGGCTACAAGCTATTCAAGTTCTTCCACTTCTACATAAACGAGCAATTAAAGTATAAAGACTTTCCTTCATTCACAGAAAGTATGCAATTGTCAAACAAGTTCAGTTCATTTAACCATCTTCAGAAACTGCTTCATTCAGGTCAGGATTGTGGTGACTTCGGCTCCTCCCATTCTGTGAACACTATCGTCTGGTAGGTACTGTATAGCAGTCAATCTCAGTCTATCTATGGAACACAAATTTAACACAAAGCATTCATTACTTGGAGGTGAATACTAGGCTACAAGCTATTCAAGTTCTCCCACGCCTCCATTAACAAAGCGTTTAAAGTATAAAGACTTTGCGTCATTCACCGAAAGTATGCAATTCTAAAACAAGTTCCATTCAATTACATTAAATTTTAATTGTATAGCAATCCAGGTCTACATCCAGACCACTAATGAGAAAGCCAGAGGCAAGAGTGACAAGAAAAAACTCCCTGAAACAGCAAAAGGAAGAAACCTTGAGAGAAACCAGTCTCAAAAGGGAACACATCCGCTTTTGGGGCAAAACTAAAACAAGTGTCTTCCCCAAAGTTACCACAAAATAGAAAAGTGGAATTCTCCAGAATGTGATGCAATGTGCACTTGTGCATTCATTCATTTCCTAATCATGACATTTACTGTAAGTGTTAGATTGCCCATGTGGAGAAGTAATGGTCCCCAAGCATCCACCAAACCTTGTCCACCAAAATGGTTTAGAGTCCATTGGTGGTGGGATTTCCACTAATCTAGCCATGGTTTAGAAATTTGGATGGAGATTCAAGGCTCAAGTGCAGCTGCTTCTGGAAAACCCATGAAATTCTTGTGCTAGCATTGCGTCCAGAGGCAGTCTGCAACATGATAGCAATAAATCCAGCCCGAAGCCAGATTATTTTTACACACTATACACTTGAGCAATATTCTGTTCCGTGCTGTAGCAGATTACTACAGATGAGCTACGGCAAAGCAGAAGCTAGAAACTTTTACGAAAGACAATGCCACTTTGATGCCACATCGAAAGTCTCCAACAGATGCTACTGTACGGATAATGTTTAATCTCTGCACACACCTTGGTGTCTACACCGACAAGGACATCTGTAAACATCTGAATATATTTTTCCGTGTACTGTATGTATGCCCGTGTATTTTTGTTGTTGCTATGATGGATCGCATAAAGTTTAGACCACATACCGCTAAACAAAATACTTCTGTAGAATATGAAAATGAGGACAGGGATATTTGGAATAAAATCAGGTTCTTCTGTTGATCGAGATTCATATGTATGCTGAAGAAGATCTTATGCTAATAAATCTTTTCTGTAACTTGTGTATAGCTATTGCAGCACCATCAAATTGTTCCCAGAAGGACTTCAAAATTCCAAGCATTGGGAAAGTAAATATGAGGTAAAAACAAGAAACTATATATTCAGCAGCATCTTCAGCATCCTTACTGTAAGAAGTAAAAGGCAAAGTCAGTAAAATTCATGTACTGTACTGAAAAAAAAGCAACATTATAAAATAAATTATAGAAAAATCTATAGTGCCATACAGTAACTTATGTCGGAAGCTTTTTTTCGAGGCATTTCTTATTTACTATACGTTTACTGAAGTTGGTTTAAATCCAATCAAATTTATTCCAAAGTAAACTTTTATTTGAATCCTGATTAAAAGGTAACAATCAAGACATTTCTAACATACCGTTAAGTCGTTCGAAATGGGATGTACTTTTCTATCATGTTACTGTAAGAGTTTCTGTCTCTTTAAAACATTCACACACTTACAAAAGTAGAATGACTCACAAGATATGATATCATTTGGATCTGATAAAGAACATCCTGGATTGAAATGTAAGCCATCTGTCATCTGTATATTTTTCCATCTGTACATTTCCATTTCCTTTGATTTGATCTTTACATATATGCCTGCTTAACTAACCAAGTTTTTTTTATACTGTATAAAAACAATTCATATAAAAAGTTTTTTTTGTTTCTTAAAATAAAGAATACAAAAATAAAAATCTGTTATACTGGATGCTATCTGAAAATAAAAATCGTATTTAATATAAATTACTTTAACTCGGGTACTGTAGTAAAACTGACAACAACTTGATTCTAAATTAAACCAGAATCATTACTTTTAATATAGCATGATTAAAGCTCTTGTATAATCGCAATAGTATTATTGTTTTGCTGAACATTTTTAGCAACAGAGACAAATTGTCAGCATGAATCCTGTATACATACAAAAAAAAGTCAACACACTTCAGGTTAAAAGATGAGTAAATCGTTCTAGATTATTTATTTGATTGTATTTTAGTAATTAGGACCAGCTCAGGCCAAGACAACACAGCAGCAGCAGGTAACATTGCCACCTCATAGCTCCATAGGTGCGGACTTGATCATGAGCTCAGGTTACTGTCTGTGATTTGCATGTTTTCCCTGTGTCCAAATGAATCGCCTCTGTTTTTTTTCCTACTGTACCTATCAAAACATGCTGGTAGTTGAATTGTTTACTGTAAATTGAAACTTGATGAATGTGTGTATAGGGTGCCTAGCAATGGGTCAGTCTTCCATTCAGGATATATTTCCACTGTGTGCCATGTCTCGATCCAAAACGACCCTGACCGCTATAAAGTTGTCTGTAAGGTCGACTTTAACAAGTTTATAAGAAAATATTGTGAGTGAGTACATACATAAATAACTGCAGAAGCAGGAGCACTTTGCCATCATACCCATCCATATGTGCTTAACATCCCAGTCCAGATTTAGTCCCCTTAACTTTCACTCTTTTGCGAAGTTTTTCCACTAGATGTTGTACCACAGCTGTGCGGATTTGTGCATTCAGCCAGAAAAGCATTAGTGAGGTCAAGCACTGATGTCAGACGAGGAGGTCTGTTCATTGGGGTTGAGATCAGAGATCTGTGCAGGCCACTTGAGTTCTTCCACTCCAAGCTTGACAAACCATGTCTTCGTGCACCTTGCTTTTTGTCATGCTGGAACAGGTTCGGACCTCTTAGTTCCAGTGAAGGGAAACTGAAGAAATTCTATAAAATGTTTTGGTGGCAACTTTTTGGCAACAGAATAAAGAACAACCACATATGAGTGTGAAGGTTAAGTGTCCACAAATAAACATATTTGTTAACCAAAATGTTTTAAAGTAAAATGTTAAGTAGCAAAAAAGGAAACTGTTTATAGAATAATTCTGAAGCTTATGTAGTGAATTTTAGGAACTTGCAACATGGTATTAAATATGCAGAACCATTAACCTTAGGGCAATAGCAACAACAACAACAATAACAATATATTATCCGCTAAAAACAATTATGGAACACATAGCACTACTATGTGAATACACTTTGAGATGCAGAAAATAATGGATCAGTACAGTATAACCACTAGTAGGATAAAACCTGAAGAACCAGGCAGAACCACAAGTAAATAAAGAAGCTCAAAGAAACCTCAAAGAAAATTGGGTATAGATGTGTTAGCAGCGATTACAGACACATGTTCAACACTCTTTAAATAGAGATGGAAGAAGAGAACCCTACTGTATACCAACCACTAGGTACAGTAGAAGACTAAAGAAACTGCCTTTGAGGTCACAATGTGTTAGCCTTCAGATCATTATATTAGCTGTAGGGTCTATAGCGTTTTCCTGGGAAAGCTGGTCTCACCTTTTCTATGATTACATCAGGGACAGGGTCAGCAAAGTCCAAAGATGAAATGCTAAATGCACAAGAGACCAGAGGAAGATCATCATCAACGAGGGTCAACAGTGTAGTGAAGATTGAGATCAATGGATAAAAAAAATGACAGAAAGAAAGAAAGAAAGAAAGAAAGAAAGAAAGAAAGAAAGAAAGAAAGAAAGAAAGCATCAGTTGCCAGGCAGAGTCTGGAGATGACCAATCCAGTGGAGTCAGAAACAATTACAACCTGAGGGTCTGAGGGGTTATTACCAAGGCTGCACAGAGATCTTAAGAAAGTCCGGTGCTTAAAGTTAAGCTACTAAGCCGCCCAGCCCTAGCTGTTAAGACTGACCTGTACCTTGTTACACTGAGCTAACATTGCATACGCATATGGCAGTTTAAAATTTGCGGTTACCAAATCTGTTTTATGTTTGCAGATATTTGACATTGCATTGTAAATGCTCACCCAATTCCCCGATGGTACAGATTTTTCTGTAGCTTCTTCTCTTTTCTACATAATCAGATGGATGTTCTTTACACCAAAAAGGTACACTGGCTTTAAAGCTGCATCCCAAGCAGCAGTTGCGAACACAAACAAATCACTGTTATTATTTTCCTATAACAGCATGCCCTGTCATGTTTTATTAATGCTACTATAAGGGAACAACCTGTATTGTTCACTCTTTACACTATAGGTGCAAGGCTTGTATATAGTATACACGTTATTCTTTATCAAAGGCTCAGTAATGCATCTGGTACAGGAAATTTTTTTTATGGAAGACAAGGCAGGTCACATTTCTTTGGTCACATTTTTTGTTTGATTTGTTGTTTTTGCTATCTAACCGGTTTTAAGTGATTTAACATATTCTACATGGAAATAAATCGTATGCCATCTGGCTGATTGAGAGTTGTTAACAGCACACGTGTGACTTGAGCGGCTTTTTAAAGTTTAAACACATTTTATGCATTAAGCAGGATATTAGGACATCTGGCACTTGCAAAGTTAAATTAGCTATCCTAGGAGTAATGGCTGAGGCAAGTCTTGGTCAACGGCTAATGTGAGGGAAGGGGTGATTAATCTCTCTGTGGTTGTCATGCACTAAAAGTCAGTTAGCTCATATAAACTTCATTAATTGCCTGTAACCTACAGAATATTTAGCTGCACAGAACATTTCCTTGTCTCGCTGATATACTTTGTTTCAGTCACAGAAGAAGTGTGCCTCATTCTGTGGCCTGATGTAGTAGAGACTAGAAGAGACTAGAAGTAGCCCTTAATCAAGAATGGGACAAGGGGAGGATGGAGCACTGCAGAGAGATAAATTACACTGAATAATCAGATCAGCTGGGAGGTGCCACAAAATTACATTCCACATACAGCAGCGTTGCCTCTGGCTGCCACTTTAACAATTACATTAAAGGTTGTTTGACTGTGTTAAACTTTGGCTCATACAATAAATTCATGCTGGAGCCTTGTTATGTCAATAACATAAATGTATTTAAAATGATAAGAGGATTGATTTGACCAGTGTGAAATATGCTCGATAGAAACTGAAAGCTGTTATCATCATGGGAACTTGTGCAAATGGAATGAAATACAGCTAAAATCTTTGAATACTGTCAAAGGCAGGGTCCCCGATTTTTGAGAAATGCTTCAGAAAACTGAGTCGGGACAAATAATAAACAAAAATCAAAACAAAAATCAAAACAAACGTGTAGCCAATGAGCAGAAAGGGGCGGAGCTTGTCAATATGCGGCAGAGAGAGTGTTCAGTGCGCATGTGTGACATTAGCAGAAAGCGGTTTTAACATTGACATGGAGGATAAAAACAAAGAAAGAAAGCGAAGAAAGGTTTACGATAAGGCAAGAAGTAGGACGTGTTAATGTAGGATCAGTTTTCCAGCGGAGGAGAGAACTTAAGGAGCAGGAAGTTGGCCACATATTCACAGATTCGTGTTTCCCGAGTCAATAACTCCTGAGCTAAATGCTGTTACTACACAAATAACACCTCTTTTCTATCGTAGTAATGTAGAGACGCAGCTACATCCGTGTTTTGTGTAGTAACAGCGTTTAGCTCAGGAGTTATTGACTCGGGAAATTCAACTTTACTTAAGACGCCGAGGCGCTTTTTTTCCTTCTCGATAGGTGAGTAACGTTGGTTTTGCTTTGTTACACAGAACTAATATATGCTGTCCTTTGCATGATTATGCTTGTGTGTCATTTTTGCTTGTTTGTTTATCTGCAATCGTATTGTTTTTCCCTTCAGCTATGATAAAGACACATTTCTTTCCAGTAGTTGCCTGGGTTATGTATGTGTGTGTGGGCGGAGCTATCAATACAGGGGTGGGACCTCTTTGGGTTAGGGGCATGTTTGTTTTGGTGATTTCAAATGTTGACATTGGCTTTCAAAAATCGGAGACCCTGCCTTTAATGACTATTGGAAGCACCTTATTTCAGTCTTCTTTCATTTGTACTTGATAGCTTTTTCAATGGCAAAAAGGGATTTGTCATTGAACATTAAAATGGGCCTTTGTTATGTCTGCACCGTTGTCCTGTTTGTTTGAAAGTTAACAAAGCCCATTGGACACTCTATTGTCGTGCCCTTCAAACTTTGCAAGTCTTCACTCTGTTCAGCTATTGCACCTTGATTACCGACTCGTCTTGATGACAGCTAACGACCAAATACACAGGAAACTCATTAGTGTAAAATTACCATCGCTAATGGCACCTTGGCACTAAAGAAGTTCATAGAGCATTCATCATTTTAGATTAAGCAAGTTTGGATACTTTTCTGATCTATTTGTCCGGTCAAATGTGCTTGCGCAACTGTGATATATTCATAACGTGAGTCAAGGAAAAAAATTACTGTGTGACAACATAAATGTTACAACATTTATCTGTGTTATGCCTTTAAAGGGAGATAAAAAACACACACAGAAATCACAGAGATATCATAACAAATGAACCAATCACTATAGGACCAAAGACTTTCACCCTGTGGACAACATGATCAGCATGCCTTCCATTTGAATACGCATTTGAATTCCATTCTATGCAAACACACATTCAAGTTTCAAATGTCCCCTTGTTTCTCCATCCAGTGAAACAAAGCAAACTTCTGCAGAAATCCATAATATATTAAAAAAAAACATGCAATTTATGTAAGCTGTTTTGGATGAGGCCATCTGCCAAATGCTGTAAATGTAAACATATTTCCAGTGAAGGATGAACTACTCATTAAGCTATGCAGAGGATCAGATGAATATTTGATGATAACCTTAATTGTTTTAGAAGCTACCGAAAGTTCATACTGTATACAGTTGCATATTGTATACATACTGTATATATTTGCTATTTTCGACATATTTAACTTGACGTTTAATCAATCGTTTTTCTCAGGCTTGATCATAATGGCATATCAATGTTCGAACTAAAATCTAGTCTTTTCTGGCTGTCTCTCTCTCTCTGTGAGAGCTACAGCTTTGAACAGGTGGAAACAAAGTAGAGTATCAACTGCAGAGGAGTCGGAATATTGGAGGCAAGATTTCCAATGAAATCATACATTGCTCAAATCACTTTCCCTCAGTGGATTATGCTATTTTTTCATCTGCATTGCGACTACACAGTGTGTGCATCCGTGCGTGCATGTGTGTGTGTGTGTGTATACATTGTACTGTAACTTGGCTCCCTAAACTGGAACCCTTGAGGAGATCATGCTGGGCCCCCGATGGAAATTTCTTAGAATAGGTTTTTAATACTGACGGCAAAGCAGCAAAGCGATGTCCCATGTGACGTCCTTTGTCACTATTCATTCTCCTTACTCTGGAAGATTCTATTGAAACAGTATGAAAACAGTGCATACCAGGATAGAAGTAGGAGTGGAGCTGGCAAATGTGGCACACTCCTATTGTTTGTATGACATATATTGTAAATAAAATTCAGGTATAACTGCAATGGAAAACTTCTTCCTGTGATCAAGGGCTAACGATTACTTAAGCATTTAGAAAGGTTATCATCGATTGAAATGAAATTAGGAAAACAGCCTACTGTATATACAGTAGGCCTAACAGTGTTACATTTGAAACTTATATAAGCTATAAATCTGATGGAAAGCAAACAACAACAAAAAAAACTCCCACGAGTGCTGCTAGTGTGATAATAATTTACTTGAGTAAAAGTAAACAGACACCAGAAACATTCATCAAATGACAGAAGCTGTCACTTTACAAATGACTACAAGTGACATAACTAATATGTGAGAAATTCAATGAACAGCCAACTTTCAGTAGCTTACTAGGATCATTAACTGACTAGCTCGTGTTTATTTGGATATGTTTCTATCTCTGTGATTAGCAGCCTAGCAAAAATTACACCTTCGCATGATCCTAATGATTACTTATAGACCGTAGCAGCACTTACAGTAGATATCTTGAACACAACATACAGTAGCTGACAAACATTGACAGGGCTCTCAAGTTTTGAAGACAGGCAAGAGTGTCATCTCCAACCCCCAGTGACCCCAATAAAAAAAAAGAAAAGAAAAAAAAAAGGAAAACTGTGTTTCAGCAGGATCACTGACCACATTTTAACCAAATGCAAAGTATTTGTTCATTTTCCATTTATTAATTTGTGTGTGTTTTTACATTGGCTCCCATTTAAAACAGTTCGGCTCAAGCACAGCCATTTTTAGGGTCATGATTGAGGACAATGTCCCGTCCAGAGACAAGCTGTTTCGTGTTGAGGTTTTGTTCAAACCGACCATCGAAAATACCCTCTCTAATGAATATTTTTTTCCATTGGTTGTTGCGTTAAATCTTACCCAGATACAATAGTGCTATTTTCTGATTGGTTATTGTGTAGCCTTTTTTTTTGATTAGCTGATAAGTGTCAGGCTCGACTAAGAACTCCAGGGGAGACGCGCTTGTTTCCTGCCCGGTTCCATAGAGACAGCGGTGCGGACTGATACGTTTTTGGTGCTGCGGCCGATTAAATATATGATAAATAGTACGTGAGAAATACGATGAGACCAAAATGATCAATGCGTGATACTTGACAGCCGTGCATCGAAGTATTATTAATAGTTCGTTTTGGCTAGCTAGTCTAGCTCACTCAGATAGCTAATGGGCATATTTTTGTAGGTTAGATGTTGAGCTGTGAAATGCTCCAGGGCTGACTTTCACTCACATAAAAGTAAAAGAAGTGTTATTTAATTATTCTAAAACTCCTATTGTTAAAGTAAAGCAAGTACACGAGTGCTGAATGGAGACTACATGAAGTTTTTTTGTCATGTATTTTTTTTTCTTTCTTTCTTTTCTTTTGTGTTTAAAATAGTGCATAGATTTCTTTGCTTTTTTGATGGTTTAAACTTTGGCACAGCACCATTAAGAAATCTGAAGTACTGATGAAAAAGTGCATTTTACATAACCATCTCAGCAGGTATGTACTGTAGGACTGTTTCTTTATCCATGTGACATTAAAAAGAAACAGAAAAGAAAAAAAAAAGCATCTCGGTGTAAATCTCAGACAAAGATAGAGTTCAAATAGTGATATTAATATTGCATAACACCAGGGGTTGCAGTTTTACAAGGGGGTTACTAGCATCGACCCGGGGGGCTGAATATTTACCTAAACCCCATTTTAGTGTCAGTGCAAACAGAGCCAGAGTATGCCCATGGGTTTGCTGTGGAAAATCAGGATCCTCTACATTAAGCAGCAGATAAACCCCCAACGGTTTTTTTTTTGTTTTGTTTTGTTTGTTTGTTTGTTTTTTGCACCTGAAGTAACTGTTAATCTCCCTAGTGCTCTGGCAACCTAGTAACATTCTGCTGCTGGGTAAGTTCATTCATAGAAGTGCAGGTAAAGTAGACCTCGATTATGTATATTCATTTGGTAAGTGCAGCAGAAAAGGTAGATTCCGAGACCAGAACTAACTGTTACATCTTCCAAACTCTTTTTGAGTGATCTCAGGAAGTAATAGAAAATCTACGCTGACAAAGAGATACTCAAGAGAATCTGAGGAGTGTGTGTGTGTGTGTGTGTGTGTGTGTGTGTGTGTGTGTGTGTGTGTGTGTGTGTGTGTGTGTGTGTGTGTGTGTGTGTGTGTGTGTGTGTGTGGAGCTGAGATTAGAACAAGTCAGTGGGTTAATATGAAAATGCTGTGCCTCAGGTAAAAGAGTCAGGTAAACGAGGTGGGGGTGGAGGAATGGGGGAGGGGTGGAGAAGAGGGGAAAAAGGGGAAGCTCAGAAGTAGAGTATTTAAAGCAGGGGAATTGAAAGCACTGTGGAGCCAATGGGTGGAGCAAAGAACAGAGCGCAGTTGTAAATCAAAACACGATCCCACAGGTAGATGTGGCAGAAGAGAGACACTGAAAAGGCTCATGTGAAAAAAGGAGTGCAGGAGATAAGGATAAGGTGAACGGGGTTAAGTTACAGTCTTGTTAGGTTTAATTCTCATTCAGTGTCTGTGGAATGAGAAACACAGAAGAAGGAAGTACAGAGCTGCTGGCTGACTGGGGGAGTGGGAGGATTAATGTTAGAAGCTGGATAAAGTGACAAAGTGAAACAAAAGAAGAGAGAACTGAGTTGAACGGCAAGCTAGAATACACAGTGTGGTTGTTTGAGATGCAACTGCAAACAAAAGTTTGCAGGTAAAACAGGCACAGAACAGAACAAGCGCGAGACAGACAGCAGCAAAAGCAGACGTAACGTAACGCCACCATGTTGATGAAAGAGTACAGAATATGCATGCCTCTTACTGTGGATGAGGTAAGTGTGTGTGTGTGTTGTGAGCGTGGCTGGAAATGTATGTGTGTGAGCGAGCACCGTATTTCAAAATTCATTGTGTGTTTGCATGGTAAACTTACAGAAATGGTCAAGTTCATGATGTTTTTGTACTTGTTGCTCACTCAGGATGAACTCGGTGTTAGTAACTTGACCTGAGTGAACAGCTTTAGCCTTTGACCAGAAACATGTAAAACTTTAAACCAGGAAGGTTGTATAAAAACAGCACCAGTTTACTTTGCTCTCTGTGTGTGTGTGTGTGTGTGTGTGTGTGTGTGTGTGTGTGTGTGTGTGTGTGTGTGTGTGTGTGGTGTGTGTGGTGTGTGTGGTGTGTGTGTGCGCGCACGTGTGTGTGTGTTTTTTCCTTTCATTAAACAAGTTCGACAGGTTAAAATGTTTAACACTAGAGGCTATAAGCAGAAATCCCACAAACCAACAAAGGACACTATGTGATACTATCAGGCTTTTATAGGAACATCTACCCAGATGAACAAGTCTGCCAGCTTCATGCTCACGCTTAAACACAACTGTGGCATCCAGAGGAGCTCTAAGAGGTGGTTTGGTTGGTTTTAGTTCCAATGGATCAGATAAATACGAAGATTGCTTCTCCGATGCATTGTTGTAGTCATCACTGAGGCTGACTGATGAAGGAAGGATGATTAATGAGTGCTTTTTAAGAGAAGAATTCAGAAGAAATAGTCAAGTGATAAATCAGAGGGCTTCCCTCTTTCATTTCGATGAAAGTGTAAAGGCTGGAAACAAAACGAAAGTATCAAAGTGTGAAAAACACTGTAGGATTCAGGACACTGGCATCAAATATGTACAGGTGCACAAATGAAAGAAAAAGAAAGTGTTACCAGAGCAGACAGACTGGTTTTTAACCATGTAAGCAGAGAATTTCAATTAATGAAAGAGATATGTTATTACCACAGCAATGCAGAAATGTCAGGGCATTTCCTGTAAGCACAAAAACAGCTCACTTTTTTTGTCATCACATGACACCATGAAGAATAATGAGGAATTTCAAATCTTTTCTCACTGTATCTTTATTCAGCCCCATTCGAGTTTATTAGCATAACAAATAACAGCACATTTTTGTTGGCAAGACTTTTGTGTTATATAATGGGTGAGTACTGTGTAAGAAAGAAAATACTAATGATAAGTGGCATGAAGAAGAAGAAGAAGAAGAGGAAGGGGAGACAGAAAACGGAAAATGACACAAATATTAAATTACATCGTTTCTCTAATACAGTATAGGATTGTTCAGCTGTACCATTTGTATTGATAAGTGACGTGACATAAGGCTAAGTACGGTGACACGTACTCAGAATTTGTTCTATGCGTTTAACCCATCCAAAGTTCACACACACAGCAGTGAACACACACACATCGTGAACACACACCCAGAGAGGTAGGCAGCCATTTATGCTGCGGCGCCCGGGGAGCATTTGGGGAAGTTCGGTGCCTTGCTCAAGTGCACCTCAGTCGTGGCCAGCCCGAGACTCGAACCCACAACCTTAGGGTTGAGAGTCAGACCATTAGGCCACGACTTCCCCCGTAAGACGTGTTATGTAACGTGTGAGTATTTACCGAGAAAGACAATACTAATGATAACGTGAAAAAAAAGAAGAAAAACAAGGTGTAGGAGAAACAAAAGTTAATTGATATCTTTTCTGTGTAATACAGTATACAATCGGTAAGGTGTACAAATTGCATGACTTGCTATGTAATGTTCTAAGTATTGTGTGGGAAAGAAACAGTACCAGTAATTAGCAGAAAGAAGAGAAGAAACGAAAATGACACCAAAATAAAATGAAATGATATATTAGTGGTAAATTTAATGATACGGTCGTTTGCAAAGGTTTAGGAACCCCTGACAATCTCCATGACTTTCATTTGTAAATACTTGGGTGTTTGGATCAGCAATTTTATTGTGATCTATCAAATAACTGAAGGACACAGTCATAGTTCAGTAGTGAAATGAGGTTTATTGGATTAACAGAAAATGTGCAATATGCATCAAAAAGAAATTAGACAGCTGCAGAAATTTGGGCACCCTTGCCATTTTGTTGATTTGAATACCTGTAACTACTTAGCACTGATTAATAGGAGAACACAACCGGTTTAGTGAAGCCTTGAACTTCATAGAGGGGTGCATCCAGTCATGGGAGTCAAGTTGTTGTTCTCTTTGACTCTCCTCTGATGAGTGGCAAAATGGAGGCATCAAAACCACTCTCAAATGACCTGAAAACAAAGATTGTTCAACATTATGGTTTAGGGGAAGGCTGCAAAAAGTTATCGCAGAGATATAAGCTGTCAGCGTCCACTGTGAGGAACATAGTGAGGAAATGGAAGACCACAGGCACAGTTCTTGTTAAGGCCAGAAGTGGCTGGCCACGGAAAATATGGTTAAAGTTGTGGGTTGCATGGATTCCACTCAATATCTGCAGGTTCTTGGGAATAATGTTGACGAATCAGTCACAAAGTTGAAGTTACGCCGGGGCTGAATATTCCAATTCAATTCAATTCAATTCTAGTTTATTTGTATACGGCTTTTTACAGTAGACATTGTCTCAAAGCAGCTTTACAGAACATAGAACAGAAGGTAAACATAAGGTATAATATAAAGAATTAATATAAAAAAAAATGAAACAAAATTCAAGATATATATAGTTCACAATGTTCACTGCTCAGGTAGCAGTGGCAAGGAAAAACTCCCTTAATTTCAACAAGACAACAACCCAAAACCCTGCTCAAAATCTACTCTGGCATTCTGGAATGGCCATCCCAGTCCCCAGACCTGAATATCATTAAACATCTGTGGGGTGATTTTGAAGCGGGCTGTCCATGCTCGGCAACCATCAAACCTAACTGAACTGGAGATGTTTTGTAAGGAGGAATGGTCCAAAATACATTCATCCAGAATCCAGACACTCATTACAGGCTATAGGACGTGTCTGGAGGCTGTTATTTCTGCTAAAGGAGGCTCTACTAAATATTGAGGTGATTTTTCTGTTGGGGTGCACAAGTTTGTGCACCTGTCTAATTTTGTTTTGATGCATATTGCACATTTTCTGTTAATCCAATAAACCTCATTTCACTGCTGAACTATTACTGTGTCCTTCAGTTATTTGATAGATCAAAATGAAATTTCTGATCCAAAGACCTGAATATTTATAAATGAAAATCATGGAAATTGTCAGGGGTGCCTAAACTTTTGCATACACCTGTACAGTGTATTCTGTCTGTGCTGTCTTTAATACAGTATAGAATTGGTCAGCTGTACATGATCAATAAGCACAGCCTTGAGCAGTGCGAGGGAGGGGATGGTGTGGAGATCATCCGGAACGAGCTTGATACCCACCCTAAATACGGAGCCGGTCAAGTCACTGAGAAGCGTATTTACCTCAGCAGGTAAGACGACACACAATGTTCAGCCATCACCTCTTTCCTGAATGAACTTTTTTTTTATCCTTAAGCAAAAAATGTGTAGAAAAACAAAGAAATCTTTTAGGATTTAGAGGAGGAGGTGTCGGTCTAACAGTACTTAAAATTTCCTGGCTAGAGCTCCTTCTTCTATCCCTTCCTTCCTCGCCTTAATCAGGTCTGTCAGGTAGCATAAAGGCTGAACATAGGGTCCTTCCTGTTTTTAACATGCACACAAGCCTAATGATTCAGCTTTTAACGTTTAATTGGTATGCGATCTGCAGCTGTCTTAAAGCCAAACCTCATACTCTCATTTCCTCTCGCGCTTAAAGCCGGAGGAAGCTGCTGCAATCGTGTGTTTACTTTATTTGATTTTTTTTTTTTTTAATATCATTCATCAGAGATGTTTGAGTAGCAGTTGAATGAAATTCAATATTAAATACAACTGTAAACTGTGTTCAGCTCTGAATTCCGGCAGTTTTTAAAGTTCTACGTATGACGATGTTGTTGTTGTTTTTTTCAGGCTTCGAATCTAATTAAATCAGTGTTACATTTTCAGCGGCATTAGCATTTAGATTATGCATGCTGAATCAGGAGTAAGTGAAGAATGAGTGAATAATTGCAGAGCCACATATTTGTGTAGCAAAGTACTTAGTTTGAGAAGATTTCCACTCTGGTCTTATCCGGACTACAGGATATAACAGTAATCCTACTCTGAGCGTAACAGTACTGGTGCACACGAACTACACGGACACACACATCACAGCCTGCGTGCACACAGTCCTGAGGGGGCTGAGAGTATAAAACATAAATGACTTTACTGGCAGAAGTAGAATACACTTTTCAAAAAATCAGTGTGCTAGAAAAGGCAGAAGCATTATGTTTTCAATGAGCGAATAAAAATTCTTGTGTTTATTTTTACTGCAGAAATAATTAGGAGGGGGGCACGGTGGCTTAGTGGTTAGCACATTCACACCTCCAGGGTTGGGGTTCGATTCCCGCCTCTGCCTTGTGTGTATGGAGTTTGCATGTTCTCCCCGTGCCTCGGGGGTTTCCTCCGGGTACTCCGGTTTCCTCCCCCGGTCCAAAGACATGCATGGTAGGTTGATTGGCATCTCTGGAAAATTGTCCGTAGTGTGTGATTGAGTGAATGAGAGTGTGTGTGCCCTGTGATGGGTTGGCACTCCATCCAGGGTGTATCCTGCCTTGATGCCCGATGACGCCTGAGATAGGCACAGGCTCCCCGTGACCCGAGGTAGTCGGATAAGCGGTAGAAAGTGAGTGAGTAAGTGAGTGAGTGAGTGAGTGAGTGAGTGAGTGAGTGAGTGAGTGAGTGAGTAATTAGGAAATGGGAACGGTTCAGGCTTTAGAAAATGTCGTGGTGGTGTGTCCCTTAAGAATCAGTGCAAGAGTGAACAGTATACTTTGGACATGACAGTCCGCATGTAGATTTCTTCTTCATGCCACTTACTCCACCTCACATCTGTCCCTACATCTATCACTCTGTTCCTGCGGTAACAAAGCTGTCCTGTTGTCATTTATTAGAGTACAGTTCTCTCTCTCTCTCTCTCTCTCTCTCTCTCTCTCTCTCTCTCTCTCTCTCTCTCTCTCTCTCTCTCTCTCTCTCTGTGTTATTGTGAAAGGTTCATTTTATAGCCTACAAAGTTTTATGTGTCAAAGGTATGTCAGCATTTAACAACCGACCTTAATGTACTTAACACTCTGTACCACTATGACAACTTGAACATGATAATACTGATAAAAGTACCTGATAATCGTGACTCACTCATGTAACCCTTTTAACCACTAAATCTTAGTAAATTGCCCTCCTGGATGAAGAAGTTTGTCCCTATGATCTTCTACATCACTGAAAAGGCCTGGAATTTCTACCCATATACTATCACAGGTCAGTAACAATAACCCAAGAGATACATATACTATATATCTGTTAATAGCTCTTGATACACAGATATATTGGCTGACACGGTTAAACACCCCTTCTCTTCCGAGAGAAGAAAAACATAAAAAAAAAAGTTTAACTCAATGTTTGGCAGCTGTATACTGTACAAACAACTTAACATGGATCATATTACAACTGACCCACCTTACAACTGACAACAACTGACCCACCAACAGCCGTGATACAATCAACACAGTAGTATGGAGTAGAGGCTGTGGCTGATTTCTTCCTTGCTCAGACAAATCATGTCAAATGTTTACACAGCTTGAAACTTTGTGTGCACTGGGGCTAATTTATTTAAACCCTCTTCTGCATGTCCATAACACACCAGCAATGAATATTTTCCAGTAAATGTTCAACTGTCAGAGACAAGTGTGTAGAGACAAGTGTGTAGTTTGAATGAAAAAAAAAACTCATTAATGGAAAACACAGCTTTTCTGTTTACCGTGCTTTCTATTTCTTAAAGCATAGAGATAGAGCATGATATAAAATACTTGCCAAGATGCAATTATGAATGATGTTGCCTGTTTGTCTTTTAATGAATGTGTGTGTGTGTGTGTGTGTGTGTGTGTGTGTGTGTGTGTGTGTGTGTGTGTGTGTGTGTGTGTGTGTGTGTGTGTGTGTGTGTGTGTGTGTGCGTGCAATAATTTTGAGTCAATGATAAAACTCTCCCCTGCAAGGCTAAGGAATTCATAATAGTAGTTTCTATGCATTTTTATCTCTGTATATTTTTTTATTAAACTGTATATACACTGCAAGAAATGCATGATCTGAGTGTATAGAGTGTTTATCCTGCACCTGAGAAATCCTTGACCATAATGCTCTGTCCCTTTCTCCCCTCACTCGTTCCTATTCCACCGGCATCTGTTGGTGTTTTTACTGCAGAGTACACAGTAAGTAGCCTCATACACTGACTTTAACACTGATGCAGTCCTGATGCACTCACTGACCATCTGAATTTACACTATAACCAACACCCTCTGTCTTTCTCTCTTCCCTATCTCTCTCTCTCTCTCTCTCTCTCTCTCTCTCTCTCTCTCTCTCTCTCTCTCTCTCTCTCTCTCTCTCTCTGCATATCTGTGCACAGTGCTCCTTCCTTCCCAAGCTGATAATCAAAATCGAGACACACTTCGAGAACAACAATGGCAGCAATGATAATGTAAGAACAGTGGTGACAATATGCATTGTGTGTGTGTGTGTGTGAGAGAGAGAGAGAGAGATAATTTTTTTTTAAAGCACAGCTACCTATTTAAACCCACCCTTGCTGTCCTTGTAAGAGCATTTCTGCTTCTGACCTTCATCATGAAGATGCTAGAACAAGTGGGATTGGAAAGTATCAATGTGTTTTACTAGGAGAGAATTTTCCCTTGAAAAGCACCAAGTTGTTGTTTAGAATATACGGCAGCCCATGTGTGTGGTAGGGAAGTAAAGCAGGTTTGGGTAGTATTGACGTTTGTCTGGATGCAAGTCTGTGACTGACAAGAAGTTGGCTCGGCTTCAAAGTGCCCTCTCTTATTAAGCCATGTAAATTAGGGCTGTACAAGTCCCAGCCTGCCACCATGCCATCACTCCAGATCTTCCCACAAATAGACACACCCAGACGTTCCCTCAGCGCGCTTACAAAAATGCTCCGGCAGATAAACACACAAGTTCACAAAAGCTTGAGACAGGATAATGGGAAACAACACACATGAAAAATGTCAACACAGCCGACAAGAGCAAGAGCAAACACTGAATCGACACTCCAGCAGGAGAGAGACACAGACAGTGAGACAGTCAGAGAGAGAGACCAAGAAAGAGAGAGAGAGAGAGAGAGAGAGAGAGAGAGAGAGAGAGAGAGTCTAGGCAGAAGGCAGAATAAAAAATAAATTAAAAGAGGAGGAGGCAGGTCAGAGTCTTCTACACAGGGACTCATATTGCAGTAGTCACTGATGACAGAATCCCACGCTGCTTGTTTTTATCCTGTCCAGCTCTCCTTGCTTTCATCCTGGCTGCTGTAAAAGGCACCTGCTGCGCTGCAGAGCCGAGGCCGCTCCTCCTTTGCTCCCTCTGTGGCTCGCTCTCAATTGCAAGGTGAGCAGACTTGGGCAAAGTTCCCTTCGCCTGCAGTAGTTTGCATAAATCACTGGCTTTGACTGCAGCAGGCTGCCTTTTGTCATCGTATGTTTTTCACACAGTGTCATGCCAAGGGTGTGTTAGAGAACAGTTCTACAGTTGATCATTTGCCTTAGGTGTTGCAATAGAACTATTTAATCAATTCATTTCAAGTTATCCTGGTGTGGGTCTACATGTCTGCGCACCATTCTTCTGTTCCGTCTAACTCGCAGTTTGTCCGTGTTTGCATTTCGCTTTGCAATTTTGGCATGACCCAGTAAAAACAAATGCTTCCTAGGCTCCAGCACATTTGGATGCTGGGTTTCGGTTCACAGACCCCTTGTGAGGGTGTTAAATGAGTGTGGCTTTCACTCTCACCCCTGTCATGCTGTGCTGCTGCTTTGCCATTTCAAAGATCATGTGCCCATGTTCTCTAATGTCATCTGTACAGGTGTTTGAAGACATACCCACACCCAAAGACAGTGTCTCTTTCTTAGATATACTGAGTGACCCGATTCCTGAAAAATACTACAAAAAAGATGAGGTACATACGCACAAACACACACAAACACACTCACACAAAGACACACATACACACACTTGTCTTGCCACTCTTATAAGGAACTTTAACACAATTATTAATGCAACAAGCCTACAGCTGTCTAACCCTAACCTTATCCTCAATAACCAGAGCGAAATCATTTGCCTTTACGTATTTTTTTTACATAAACACTGCATCCAAATGTCCCCACAGAGTAAAAACAGTCACATATACTCCTTCTGCACCTAATTAGGAACACTATACTAATACTGAATAGGGGCTTCCTCTGTTCTAAAAACAGCCTCAATTCTTTTTGGCATAGAATCCAGATGATGTTGGAAACCATGTTGATATGATTGCAGCATGCAGTCACTGCAGATGCACCTCCAAAGGTGTTCTACTGGATTCAGATCCAGTGATGGGGAATGTCTCTGAAGAACATTGAACTCATTGTCATGTTTAGGAAACCAGTTTGTGAGACGTTTGCTTGATTGATTTGTACAGTATTAACAACCAAAAGTGTGCCAAGAAAACTTTCCCCACACCATTACACCACCTGGGCTATAGATACAAGGCAGGTTGGATCCATGGATTCATGCTGTTGGTGCCAAATTCTGATTCAGAATTTGAGATTCATCAGACCATGTTTTTATGTCCAGTTTCGGTGAGTCTGCGTCCAATGTAGCCTCAGCTTTCTGCTCTCGCATAAACGAAATGGAACATGACATGATCGTCTGCTTTTTAACGCATCTGCCTCAAGGTTTTAAGTGTTATTCTAAGATGCTTTTCTGCTCAACACACTTGTAGTGTACAGTTCAGTAGACTGATTATCTGAGTTACTGTTGTTTTTCTGTCAGTTCCAACCAGTCTCGTCATCCTCTATTAACGTCTCTCACCAACAAGGCATTTCTGTCCTCAGAGCTGCTCACTGGAGGTATTTTTATTTATTGAACCATTCTAAACTCTAAAGGCTGCTGTCTGTGAAAATCCCAGGAGATCATCAGTTATAGAAATACTCAAACCATTCATATCAGCCACCAACAAGCATGCCACAGTCAAAATTACTGAGATTGTATTTGTTTCATTCTGATGGTTGATATGAACATCACCCAGAGCTGTCGATCCATATCTGCATGACTTTATGACAGCATGTATCTGTCGATACATAATTGGCTGATTGGATAATTGCAAATGAGTAGGTGTTTCTAATAAAGTGCATAAGTGTATTCCCATCCTTGTAGGGACATGGGGTCCCAGGCCTCTACACAAACTGACACAAGTGCCTCTACACAAACTGACACAATTTTGCCTCTACACAAACTGACACAAAAACACAAACATACTGTAGCAGTTCAACCTACTATAATCTGTTAAGCCATGAGACAGATCGAAAATCCAGACACTAATGTCAGTTCTAGCCTGCCTGCACACACACACACACACACACACACACACACACACACACACACACGCACACACACACATACACACACACACACACACACACACACACACACACACACACACACACACACACACGTTATATTACTATCTTTATAGTTTATTTTAATTGATTTACTCTTAAAAAAATCTATGCCCACCCCTAACCTTAATTTATACAGGAAGGCATTTTTCTTCACGCTGACCATCGCAATGTCTACCCAAGGTCAAATCTGTCATGTAACCCTATTATTACAGGGACATTTGGTCTAAATACATACTCATGCACATACACACTGTAGAGATTGTGAGGACTTGTGGAGAAATAAATCAGCAGACAGTGTTGTGATTCCAGACTTTCTGATTTATTCTTGTGCATAACTGCCATAAATCTCCCAAGCAAAATCATCTTGTTAATTAGTTAGGGGTAGTTAAGAGAGAGCAACAAACCCCAGTCATTCAGCTAATTATAACAGGGTGGCACGGCATCTTAGGTGGTCTGAATAATTACCATGAGGCCATAGGGCATACCTTCTTATTAGATTAGACAAGAAAACTATCCTTGTATTGTAATCTGACAAAGACACACTAACAGCATGCACACGTGTGTATGTGCGTAACATGTACTGTATGTGGCTGACTAACCCATGCAGGACCTGAGCATCTGGATGTCAGAAAGGACAGGGCGTGGCCCCCTGCTGGAGGGCTGGAGACAAAACACCAATCCCATCATGTGCTCCTACAAGAGAGTTCAGTGCAGCTTCGAGGTCTACGGGTTCCAAGGCCGGACAGAAGAGTTCATCCACAGGGTGGGAACCTGAGCTAACCCGAGCTACTTCTAACGACTCGTCTATGTGGCACAGTTATATCATAAGTGATTACAGTGTGTAAAGATGTTTCCTTGTTCCCTGTAGAATATACGCGACATCCTGCTGGTGGGACACAGACAGGCAGTGGCATGGATAGACGAGTGGCACGGTTAGGATAAAGCTTTCTAATGCTTTCTATTATTAACCCTTATGTTCAGGATATCCCACTCACAAAGGCGGTCCCTTTCAATTTATAAAATGTATTACCTAATATCTCCACTTTCATTTCTCTTTGCTACTCACAGGTCAAAATGACCTAAGCGTTACCTGTATTTCAGTAATATAAATATTATCTTTTAAATTGGTTTTTCATTTTGATTTAAAAAAAACCATTTTCTTATTATACTTTAAGTAAAAAAAAATTTCAGAGGGTCATATTAACCCTTGGGTTAATTACTCTGTGTTTTCTTGACAAGCTTTCTGTAATATGAGCGGTCATTTCGATGCAGCTTATTCAGGCATTATACATATGCCGTGTAGCCTGCATATAAAGTGCTGGTGTGGACTGGTGTGTGTCTGGCTAACACAACTACGCATTTGTGTTGTGGCAGGGATGAGCCTGGAGGAAGTGAGGGAGTTCGAGAAGCAGCTGCAGCAAGAGACGAACGAGAAGATGAAGAACGACATGAGTGGCTCAGGTAGCATCTCAAAGCAAGGGAAAAAGGATTTGGGGAGGGGGAGTGATTAAGAGTGACAGTGATAGAGAAATGAGGAGAGTGCCTGAGGATAAGGGAGAAGATTCAGAGAAAATAGGCAGAGAGAGGAGAATGTGTGCAGGATAGAGGGAAGGGCCGACACTGGAGGACGGAGAGCAAGTGATGATGGAGAGGGGTTTGTTTAGCAGTGATGATCCTAAAGAGTGTGATCCTGAACTCACCCGGTCTTTATCCAAGCAACATAAATCATCTAACGCATGCTATGCTACACTAATGACACTACTGGAGTGTGTGTGTCTGTGTGTGTGTCTGTGTGTGTGTCTGTGTGTGTGTGTGTGTGTGTGTGTGTGTGTGTGTGTGTGTGTGTGTGTGTGTGTAGGGTCATTCAAAGCCTCCCACTGCCTTCTGTTGGCAAAAGAGCAACAGCGTGCAGTGCTAATGATAATCCTGACAGTAATTACAGTCCAGTGGGTGATATCCCCTGACTTTGAGCTCATGATGAAAAACCATCATGCACTCATCTAACAGCAGACAGCACTGAATGTAGCCTGTACCTCTACTGCCCCTTTAGGTCAAGCAGTTCCATTGCAACTTTCTCTAATCATACTACTGAGAAATCCCTTCACTCCATTTTTGCACACACTCTCTACCACATGTGACACCAGCATCTGCAGCAGAACATTATTAGGGTTAAAGAGAATGTTACACTTTCATTTTGGCAGCAAATGTTTGAGTATCTCCGTAAAAAACCTCTCTTTTTTGTCATTTTTTCTCCACACCCTTGTTCCTCCCTCCTCCACCTAATTCGCAGGCTCAGTCGCTCGTGTGCGCCCTTCATTCTCCCGCTCTGTCTCGGTCATGGATGCGTCGTCACTGAAGAAGATGGGGGTGAACACTGTGGATATTACAGACCCTCCATCATCACCATGTTCCTCAAAGTTCAGGAGCTCTATGAGATTGAATTCCACACCGGACTAACCGCACACTCCTTTCTGTTAAAATGAAATGTCCAGCCAAATACTATTCCTTTTTGAAGATATTCATTAGCGAAATATTGTAGGGAAAAAATACTATGCACAGATGTGGGTAGGGGATCTGTTTTTGTTTTTTTTTAACTGTTGCCAAAGCATGATAACTAGCTAGATCCTAGTTCTCTCTTATTGTATCATAGTTATCAGAGAAAGTGTGGACAAACCTCTAGATCAAACACATACTGTATGTATGGACATGAAACTACGCAGACTGGTAGCATGGCAGCAAGAACAGTGCTTCCTAGCTACATTAGCTATTCTGTACCCGTGCCTTAGAGCAGCTGGGGTTGTTCTGATGGACATCACCATCGTTCTTGTCCAGCGAGCAGGGCCAATTACGCTCTTTAAAACTCCCAGCTATGAATGACTATGAAAAAAATAGGTCAAAACCTTAGACAAGCATGTGTTCTTTACACTAAACCTCGTTAGAGTTCTATCCTGTTTACGCAACCTAACACCTTCCCATGCACTTCTCTATTGACCTAGACATACACTTTGTGTCATACACCTTCTGTAAAACTGCATGTATGTGCACATAGCAGATCATACAGCATTGCAGAGACTCAGCAATGCACCAGCAAGGTCTGCTTTAGATCTGTTTGAAGGTGACACCGGGTAGCTTCCTACACGTTTCACTTCATGATCGGTTAACCTGTGCAAGGCTTTTGCAGAGAGAATTTTTCCCCAGTACCTACAATTAGCTCTAGTTTAGTTGTTGTACAAATGCACAATGTAAGTACAATGCAAGTAATGCACAATAATGTGTCAGTCAGATAGTTGACAATTATATTAAGCACTTTAATATGTGTTCCGTTCATTTCCCTGAATTTCTTTGTAGGAATATTGCACCATTATTGCATATATTGATTTAGGTTCAGTGGGAAATAGTAGATTAATATATTGGTTCTTTAATAATACAGCTTAGTTTCTGACTTACGTATGAGCTCTAATATTATAGTGATAGATCAAATGTGTATGTAAGTGCGCTCTAGCCAGCTGTTCCTGCCTGCAAAGAATTACAGTGTTGGGCCTTGCATTCTGGTCCTAAGATCAAGTGGCCAAAAATCACAGAGACTCTTACATTACACAATCTGCTGCCTAGGTTTTTTTTTTAATTTACTACTAAAAGAAACAAATATGAAAGAAAATGATTAGCATATGTAGATGAGGCCGGGCTGTAGCTGAATCTAAAAAAAATATTGTAATGTAAATAAAAAACTAAACGAAACTCAGGGATAACACTTGTGTTTGTCTTTGTTATGCCGATTATTTTAAATGGATTGAGAAATAAGTGAAGATAATGTGTAGAAATCTTAATCAAATTAAAGTGCAGGTATCCAAACTGCGACTGTCTCATCCAGGGTGATGTCTCGAGCCCAGTGCGACCTTCATTCAATAAAGTGGTTCCTGGAGACAAATGCATGGATATCCAGCCAAAAAATGACTCAAGTGAAATTAAAATTGTTGCTTTTATTTATTACTATCCGAATAGTAAACAAAAATCAAAACAAATGTGTAGCCAATGAGCATAAAGGGGCGGGGCTTGTCAATATGTGGCGGAGAGAGTGTTCAATGCGCATGTGTGACATTAGCAGAAAGCGGTTTTAACATTCACATGGAGGATAAAAACAAAGAAATAAAGCGAAGAAAGGTTTACGATAAGGCAAGAAGCAGGACGTGTTAATATAGGATCAGCTTTCCAGCGCTGGAGAGAACTGAAGGAGCAGGAAGTTGGCCACATATTCACAGGTTGGAGTTTCCCGAGTCAATAACTCCTGAGCTAAATGCTGTTACTACACAAATAACACCTCTTTTCTATCGTAGTAATGTAGAGAGGCAGCTACAACAGCGTTTTGTGTAGTAACAGCGTTTAGCTCAGGAGTTACTGACTCGGGAAATTCAACTTTACTTAAGACGCCGAGGCGCTGTTTTCCTCCTCGATAGGTGAGTAACGTTGGTTTTGCTTTGTTACACAGAACTAATATATGCCTTTGTCCTTTGCATGATTATGCTTGTGTGTCATTTTTGCTTGTTTGTTTATCTGCAATCGTATCGTTCTTCCCTTCAGCTATGATAAAGATACATTTCTTTCCAGTAGTTGCCTGGGTTATGTATGTGTGTGTGGGCGGAGCTATCAATACAGGGGTGGGACCTCATTGGGTTAGGAGCGTGTTTGTTTTGGTGATTTCAAATGTCGACATTGGCTTTCAAAAATCGGAGACCCTGCCTTTAACTGATAAAACTTCACATAAAAACCTGTTAGAAAGAACCTATATACATATGCATGACAAACTCTAAGGAAAAAAAAAAAAAAATCCTGTAAATATCCGATATATGCCATTAATTAACATTTGACTAAGTGCCTAGCCAGTTACAGGCGTTTCTACCGGAATCTCTGCTAGTTTGTAAATACAATTTTCAAGCTATCACAGCTCAATATAGCCAGTTCATTTTAGCAAATTAGCAAACTTCCTTTGTTAACATGCTTTTTCAAAGTAGATGGTGTTCATGGCTTCCAGAGAGGCAATGAAGACACCTTTTATGTAAGGCTTTCCTTTCTTAATAATATTTCAGCTTACTGAAATATTTTACTGATGTAGAGTCTCAGTTTAAACACAGCAGTCTTATCCATCTGACTTATCCATCACATGGAGAGGTATAGCGCTAACTACATTGTGTAGCATGAGCAGGTTTCCTCAGGCGACAAATGGACAAGATTCTTGATTATTTTTTTCCACACTGACGATCTTGACTGATGCTTCAAACTGAAATGGAAATAAAATGCACCAAATCTGATGAGAAGATGAGAGAAGAAGAGACTGAGTTTTTAAACTTTAAATAAAAAAGTATGTTTTTTTGCAGATTAAATTATGTAAGAGAATACAACAACAACAACAACAATAATAATAATAAAATATATAAAAATTTATGCTTGAGTAATGAATAACAATTACTGTTTATTTCGCCCTAATTTAAAAAGAAAACCATATATTTCTCTTAGTTAATCCATATAGACTTGAACAGTATAATAGAATATGAATTTCTTTGTCATGTCCCACTCCACAGTGGTGGTTAATGGCTATGAGATTAGAAATGAGTAAATATGAAATTAGGCACTCAGAGCTTTAATTCTTTGTATTTTTTCACGAGTATTTCTGTTTTTACTGAGCTTACTTGGGAAAATGATTTTTAGAAATGTTACAATAAAACAAATTCACATAAATTATGTATTGTAAGAAAATGGTGATATCAAACCCATGTAAAATTTGAAGGCTTTAAATTCAACCACAGAAAGCTTATCCCAACAGAAATAAAAACATCTCACACTCAAAGCCAACGATCAAATGATTTATTTGTTTGTAGTGATTGAAAATGTCTGATGTGGAAAGACAATATACTCGTAAAAAGTGTCAGAAAAGCTCTCCTTATTCCTTTGGAAGAAATCGTATATGTGAAATATTACTGAAGAGCATGTTTATCAAAGATGTGCTTTTATTTTTAAATGTATAAGAATAATGTGTTTTTTGGTGTGTAAGCGGAGGTTAAATTAAAAGGAAATGAGCAACTGATGTTTCACCAGTGTCATTTAAAACCTCAGAAGTGAAATAGAGACACGTCTATGCAGTTCGGTTACAGCTGTCTCTTTTATCTCGGGGTGGCTTTTTTCAGCTTCAGTATCTATCATCTCATCTCGCTGTAGACATCAATTCTTTTTCTGCTCTCTCTATTTCCTTAAAGCAAAATGTATCGTGTGATACATGGAATTCATAGAGAGAAGGCCAATCTTTCAACAAGCTACAATTCCTGAGAAATGATACCGCGTGCGGACATAGTGTGTGATTTCCTAGGTTAGAAGAGCAGGTTTAACATGAATTTGATCTACTTTATTAGCTACAGTATAGTGTCTGATTAGTTCTTATGTTTTAATGGTCAAAAATTTATTCCGATGTTTGTGCTACATGCTTTTCCCTCCACCTCATTTTCCTTCTTCCGCCAAGGAAGGATGCCCCAGTGCAAAAGCCTTTCACAGCAGGTTTATAAATGAGATTAATTAAAGAGATTCGCGTAAACACTGCCACGTTGACTTGCCATCTTACCGACACACGTTCACTGCAATCGCTGGATCACCTGTATGCCAAATAAATTAAGGTGAAAAAGGCTGTTGGGAGGGAATTAAATACTTCTGCTATGCCCGTAAGCCAATATTGCCAGAACCCCAAATGACCAAACAACCCTAATGAGTTCAATTGATGTTATTCGAAACGAAATGGCGTCATTTGTCACTTCAGACATTCAGCATCACTGGCGGTTTGCGGATAAGGTTCGCTAACAAGTAGGTGCTCTAATTTAGTGCATTCATGGAAGTCTGGAAGCATGGTTGGATTTTGCTCACTAAGATATAATCAGTGTTGGAAAGAGTAGAAAGCATATTGACTTGTGCAAATGTGGTGCTACCAAAGTTATAGATCATTTGAGTAAAAGGTGAAAAACTACCTGAGTAATTAATTCTTCTATACTGTCACAAATGACAAAAGTAATGAAGCTTATTAATATTATTAATATAGTTTACTTTTTTATTATGCTGAAGCAAATGCCACCTTGTTTATCAACTGTATATAAATAAAGGTGTATGTATACAAAATAAGCTTCAATAGCTTGCAATTTTCATTAGTTAGCTAGCTAGCTCATTGTAATTCATGCAGTTATATGACTAGCAATATCACTTAATCTACCGTACATGCATATGTAATAAAATAGGCAATCGCTACCAAACACCTCAAGTGATATTTTAGAGTTTTAAACCATCCAACAATCCGAACCAATCTGGCTCGGTAGTCGAGCTCACTCAGCTAGCTAACAGATTACCTGTGCATGTTTCCTCATGTTGGATGTTGAGATGTGAAATGCTGATAGCATGTTTTGTCTTGCATGATTTGCCGATCACTATCACACTGCTCATCTCTCTCCATCTCTCTCACTGCCACTACCGTCACGTGTGCTTTCAAGTGTAGACTTTATTTTGATCGGTTCCTTAAATTGAGTCATTTAAATTTTGCAGATTTACTTTAAAGAGCACATTATAAATACTGTATGTACCCATAGCAAGATTACATATTTATGTTTTATGCTGTAATGGTTCAAATAAACCCATTTAGAGTGCCATTAGCATCTATGAGTGACCGATTAATAAATTCCACAGTTCCAGGTGCTCAAAAACTTTTGACTGGCACGGTATAATTTACTCACTAGCAACTACAATTAATAGTGACAGCCCTAGTTGTTCTACTTACGAGTTCAAATAGTGAATATTAGAATGGATGATTTATGGACCAGACTCAGTAGACATCTTTCAAAAACATTGTTGTTATTATTCTAAAAGTCCAGGTGGGCTCATTTGCAAAGGTCAATTATGATTTAAGATTAGATTACTGATCTCCTCTCTTCAATCATGCATAAATCCACATATTTACACACTTCTACATGTAGGCAAAGCAAGCTCCCCACACACACACGGCAGCACTAGCTCACACACTCCTCCGAGAGACGGGATGTTTGGAAGGCATTCATTGAAATTCAGATCCTAAATATGGCAATCAGTGCAACCATAAAGGATCCAAATTTAATTGGCCCACCCAGGGCATTAATTCCACAGTTAGTGCTGCACTGCAGAGCAACATATGCTCCCTAATGAATCCCAATGCTTCCTAATAGGACACATTTTATTGATCCACAAAGCCGGAATTACAGTCTCTCTTAGCTAGGCAACAATGCTGCACATTACAACCTAAATGCCTCCACATGGGCGTGTAGGGTCATGAGGGTGCAACCGAGAGAAGTAACACACATGCTGTTGTACACACGTACAAAACCACCATAACACACACTCACAGATACGCATACAGCATCCCACACGAGAGTTATTATGCATCATTACAGAGACTTCACCCTATGACAAACAGCCAAAAAGCCTCTCCTCCCCACACATGAGAGGAATAGTAATGAGTGCCAGAGAAAAGAATCGTCCAGCCCATGCAATCTTCCCCATGCCACACTGTTCTATCTGTAAAGGCTCAATCATGCATCCCTCTTTTTTTTTCGCCCTGCACTTCTGTAACGACATCAGCTAGCTGCTTCCGAATCTTTTTTCACTTCTTTTTTGTCCTGTATTTTTTTTCCTTTACAGTTTTCCTTTCATCACCTACACTTAGCTCTTGCATTCAGATTCACACCTCCCAGCTCCAGTATTTGCCTTCTGAAGTGTAGAGAGAATTCTTTTTCATCAGATCTGGTTTCATCTCACATCCTTTCTCGTTAAATCTCCCTCGGTTTAGATGAATTTGCAAATTGGTTTCACTAGATGAAGATCAGTTTCCTAATCTGCCACAGGCCGTACCTAGTGCTGAACTCTTGCGCTATTATTAGAATGAATTATGCTTTCAGGAAAGTAGCCAAATGCGTAACCTATGCAAGTGGCGCATGCACACATACTAACAGATGCACATCATGTTGCACTCCCACATCATACATATTAATGAGGGCCTGCTCTCAGCACTGAGGCTGAGAATGACCACGAGTAAACAAGCCACTGACTCTGTGTTAATGCCCTTGTGGTATGATCCATAGCAGAGTTGATTAAAATCTGAGAGAAAGAGAAACAGGTGATGCAGCAAGCTGACCCAAATCAGTCCCACAGTCATTTGCACAAGCTTTTTTGTTACAGGCCGATTAAAAAAATAAAAAATTTTAGGCACATGTAAAAGTGTTTTTTTTTTTTGTTTGTTTTCTCCTAAAGAGAAATGGCAATTTTTAATTTTTTTCCTTATATATATATATAAAATAAGCAAAGTTATCGGTCCTCTGCTTCTTGCTATGATGTTAACAGTGACTACAAGCCAGTATCTAATGATGTAAATGACACAAATTTGAAACAAACCAAACCCCTGATGTCTCGGTTCATTAATGTATCTTGATAATGCTTCTTTATAGTGGTCAGGGTCATGGTGGATCCTGAGCCGATCCCAGGAACACTAAGCGCATTCAACACTTTGTAGCAATTTAACACAAACGAGAGAGAATTTTCATTTTAATTTTCAAATTTTAAACTTTTTAACCTTATAACCCTGAGAAATCGAGACGTAACCTTTCGAACACAGGGAGAATGTGGGTAACTCTGCACAGACAGTAAGCCGAGTGCAGGAGCTTTAGGAGCCTGGAGCTATGAGGCTTCAATAGCTACTGCTCCCCTGTGCCTCCAGTTTATACTTCATTTTGGTTTTTTTTAAAGCAAATCAATGGATTATTTAGTAACTACTATAAAGCTAATAAGAAGTGTGTGTGTGTGTGTGTGTGTGTGTGTGTGTGTGTGTGTGTGTGTGTGTGTGTGTGTGTGTGTGTGTGTGTGTAAACAGTGGATTAAAATCAATGAAATTATTTGAGTACCTTAAATACCTACATATGTTTTCCCTTAAACACATGACTTAATTTCCCTGTTCCAACTCTTTTTTTTTTCAGTTAGGACTCATCAGTTTATTCTTGAAACTTTCCGCTTTAAACAGTTTACTGATTACTGTCTGTTAAATGTGATAGTCAAACAATTACTGAACCTTATTTATTAATATTTCACTCAATGTGATATTATACAATAACAGTAGGTTCCAGTTGGAAAGAGGTAAAGAAGTGAGTGCAGGCAGGTTGGAATGGGTGGAGGAAGGTGTCAGGAGTTCTGTGTGATAGGAAAATATCAGCGAGAATCGAGGGGAAGGTGTACAGGACAGTGGTGAGACCGGCCATGCTGTATGGTTTAGAGACAGTGTCACTGAAGAAGAGACAGGAGTCAGAGCTAGAGGTAGCCGAGCTGAAGATGTTGAGGTTCTCTTTGGGAGTGACAAGATTGGACAGGATTAGGAATGAGTACATCAGAGGGACAGCACATGTCGGACGTTTGGGGGACAAAGTTAGGGAGGCCAGATTAAGATGGTTTGACATGTTCAGAGGAGGGAGAGTGAGTATATTGGTAGGAGAATGTTGGACATGGAGCTGCCAGGCAGGAGCCAAAGATGAAGGCCAAACAGGAGGTATATGGATGTCATTAATGAGGATATGAAGCTAGTGGGTGTTGAGGATGCAGAAGATAGGGATAGGTGGAGACAGATGATTCACTGTGGCGACCCCTGAAGGGAAAAGCTGAAAATAGAAGATTCCAGTTCAGTATTCTGATTGGGCGAGCAGTTTTAAGAGCACTTATGTTTTCTGTAACCTTACTAAGACATTCCACTGTGTTTCACTTCGCTCGTCTGTGTTCACCAGTGTTGTATAAAGTACTACAAAGCAATACTTGAGTAAAAGTACAAGTATCGTACTAGAAAAAGACTTTGGTAGAAGTGAAAGTCACCTTTTAGAATATTACTCAAGTAAAAGTCTTAAAGTATCCGATATTTACTGTACTTAAGTATCAAAAGTCATTTTCTGATATTAAATGTACTTAAGTATTTGAAGTAAAAGTAAAAAGTAAAATTTCAGTGATTTTCGGTAGGCATAAGAGCAGGTGCGGTTTTAGGATTTCATCTTTAGGGGGTTTTAGCCCTCACTGAGAATTTAAAACAAGAAGAGTTTTATATTATATATTATATGACTACATAGTAAGCCAAATGTTATGGTATTATTAAATGGCAAAAGTGGACACCAAAATTTTATGCATGATGTAATGATGCCAGTCTTGAATCAAATCAGTTCATGTATGTGTGCATTCTCTACAAACAGTGTGTGTCCAATGAATGCAGTCATTAATAAACAAATATTCATAAGACAAAGACCAAATCAATAAATGTTATTTTTATTTAGTATTGATATTGCATTAATATTTTGTTTGTGCTATCAACTCTGCTAATAAGAATATTTACATTTCACTGCTTTTGGTTGCTTTTGGTTGCCGCCGTTATAGATAAACGCCTCCAGCTCTGACTGCGCGTGCACGCTGCGCGTGCCTGTGCTTCTCCGTAGAGCGTGCGGACGTACATAATACAATCTAGGTGCATTGATTCGCCAAACCTCCCTTATTGCAGTCGCACACAGTTCTTCTGATTTTATTTTGTAGTAACGAGTAACGAAGGCGCTTAGTGGGAATATATAACGGAGTAAAAGTATACATTTTATCTAGGAAATATAGCGGAGTAAAAATGAAAGTTGACATATATTTAAATAGCAAAGTAAAGTACAGATACGTAAAATTTCTACATAAGTACAGTAACGAAGTATTTGTACTCCGTTACATTACAACACTGGTGTTCACCACATAAAATTCCACTTCAGTGTTCAGAACATTTACTACAGCATAGTTAGTATAGTTACTACAGCTGTTTATGAATGTAACTTTTGTCTTTAATAAATAATAGCTCTTTAGTTGAAGATGAAATAGAAGGCAGGATACCATTCATTCCTTTTAAAGTACCTTTAACAGGAATGTAAGCCCAAACGTAAACCAACGTAAGCGAGTTAGGCGATGTGCTACAAGGTAGCCAACGTGCTACTGTATAAAGTGAGTGATCTTTTTTCGTTAGCGGAGCAAGAATAAACAGAACATTTGGGAATGTCATTTACTCAATATTTATTTTTTGTTTAATGAATATGGGCTCGTGACTGCCACGCATCACATCACCACACTTTTGCTCATGCAATATTGCTCAAATATATTAGTCTATTAACACAGTTTGCATTTAAAAATGTGTCAAAGAAAATAAAAGTAGATTTGGGTCCTTGTCAGTAAACTCTTTTTACAGTATTATTTGTGTTTGTTTGATATTATCGAACTGCTGGTTTACTGATTAACCATGGTGTGTAGAAAAGCTGGTGTGTGGCCATCCATACATTTAAGGGTTAAACATAGTGTACATTGCAAAAGTTCAGATTTTCCAGAAGCACCTATGGGCAGCCCAGCGAGACTAACCTTCAGAAGCTTCCTTTAGCTACGCATCTATAAATATTCACAACCCGTATCCCATATCCCCATCGGCCAAATACTCATCTCTATAACATCGCCTGTAAGGTCTTATCAGCCTAACATGACTTCAGACCAGGACCAGGTAATGAGGTCAACGAGGAGGAAAGCATATATGCTGCATGAAGGAAGGTTAAACTGGACTATAAACTACAAAATACGTAGTCTGGACTATAAAATAAGAACATTAAATAGTACTGAGGAAAGCGAAGTGCAAGATAGCTTATTAACAGAAACAAATAAGAAGGGAATGTGGAGAGAGAGAGAGAAAACAAGAGAGTAATGAAGTGACAGTGTGTCAGAGATACGCTTCTGTAGAGCTTTTGACCTGAATCTGAGATTCTCTTGTTTAATTGAGGCTGTAATTACTCTCTCTCACCATGTCATTCAGATTGCAATCTACATACTGCAAGAGCTTATTATCATTAACTCAAGTGACTTCTCTAAATCTAACCTAAAATTCCTGCTGCCTCTGATCCTCTCTGCTCTTCAATACATATCAGTGCTCTTTGTCTGGTCTATAAAAATTGTTAAAGAAGGCCACGGGAAGCATCAGCAAATTAAACTCAAGCCTACTCAAGAGGAAGGGACGGATGGGTTGTATCAGTTGAATTCAACGGATTAGGGCAGACTAAAAAAAAAAAAAAGGGAACTGAACCAGGCGACAGGAACAGAATAAGGCCAGAAGTGTGGTAATGACCTTGGGTGTTTGCTGCTGTTGACATATGTAGAGTAATGATCGTTATGTATTCATTTTCTCTGGGTCCATTTGGCTCCCACGGTTCCACCTGTACAAACAAGCACCCAGCAGAGACAACAGATCTGGTTCAATGTGCTTCTGCTCAGCTAACACTCGCGTTCCGGTGTAAAGCTTGCATTCATGCATTTTGATTTCACACTTTGACCTTTGTGCTAATGAAGCTCTGCAAAGAAAGGGGGAATGCATAGAAACAAAAGAGCACGGTAAAGGAACGTAGCGAGAAAAAGGAAGGGGAGGAAAAAACGAAATCTATAGCGCTCAGAGTTGTGCCATTTTGTCCCATGAATGTTGGGTAACAATGTATTCCTATGAAAATGTCCATTTTGTGTCTTTCTATATTGTTCACTAAAATTCTTAGTGGTTTACGGACGTTAAGTAATGCTGTTCAAAGCCACAAATATGAGTTACTGTCACCAGTAAGATGCTGATAGTTTTCCAATAACTTCACTTTATTCCCCTTATAACACAGCTGTTTGCCAACATTTACAGTACAATACAAATATTTAGCCAAGTTAGTACCTGTTATCACTCACATTACACCACCTACAAACAACCAAGCTCTGCTTTTTTCTTGTCCGCTTGTTTTTTTTGTCTACTGTTTTATTGTTTCTCTCTCTTGAAGTTAGCAACACCTCTGTCCTCTGTCTTGACCAAGCACTGAGATGTTTATTATTACTCTTAATCATACAAGTCCATTTGAATAAGCTGTTACCATAGAAACTATAACATATTTGATGTAATTGACAGAGCTGTTGTAGAAAATGAATCAGTGCTTTCTGTCCAATCGGAATAAAACCTTCATCAGCACTGGGGCATATATGTGTTATAACAATCTGTGCTGTTTCAGAGAGTTGGCTGCTGGTAGATATTATAGTGACTGAAGTCTTTATTCTGCAGTTTAGCAATTGATGGAAATCTGACAGATGGTGACTGCGATCCAATTAAAATTTACAGTCCACTGTTCAACCGTTATATTATGAGTCACATGGGGTGGAATTTTAAGGATATAAAACACTTTTGAATTTCATTTAAAAGGAAGAACGATGCATCGATGACGTAAATAAAGATCAGGTTCAATGAGTCGATCATGATGAGAGCCCTTCATAACGATCGACTCAGAAAACATCACAATTAATCCCGTAACTGCATACACACTATCAGTTTTACATGACGCCAGATGTTGCATGTAGTTTGGAAGTAGAAATTGAGATTTAAAATTCAATTTAGAATTAAAAAATGCATATGATAAAATATCTCTTATCACTACAATACCTTTGCAAAGAGATCCATGACAATGAGCACACACAGTTTCTCCTTTATCTTGTATAATATGACGCATATACACACTACTTACAGAATGTTTCACTGTCGTCCAGCAGAATGCTAGATCAGTCAGGACCACTTGAGTCAAAATAAAGACAATTCTTTTAGACACGTATTTAAATTTTTATTTGCAAGATTGTTAAAATTACATTTGGCGGTATGGCTCTGTTCTGAATTTCCCTTCCTTTTCATGAGCTCCATGAAAGCTAGTCAGGGAATAGCAGCAGCTTCTGGGGACAATCTCCCGAAACAAAAATCCCCCCATTTAGAACAGAGCCTGCATCAGTGACAACAGAATGACACTGATTAAGTTAAACAAAAAGTTTCAAGGAGGAGCTAGGGGAGGAGGTGGGTTGTAGCAATGCAGAGGAAACAGCCAAGCAGACAGACTGAAAATGCATTTAAATAGGGTTCCCTGTTTGAAAGGGACCAATTGAGCACTTAGGAATCAGATCAGCTGATGGGCTGGGTTAGAAATTTTTGACAATCAGCTGATAGCCGAGCTTGACTATGCGGCCTGCCCGAACCGACGCTGAACGCTATATTTGCAATGACTTTATAGTAAAAGTATGTGTTAACGTAGCTAAAGTGTGTTGAAGGTTAATTTATGGGTGTTTATGAGGGCATGATTATGGGGATGAGGCAGTTCTTAGAAGGTACAATTCTTCAGTATTCAGGTGAGATTCAACAGAAACTTTAAAGGCTCCATGATCAGATCCAATAATGAGAAGGAGATGACAGAGAAACATTGATATGTGGTCTCTCTTCAGTGCCTGACTATAACCAGGGCAGTGTAGAAATTAATATCATTCAAGGTACTAGAAAAAATCTCAGCTTGAAGGTTGGAAGAACAAAATCTTTTCACACTTTGCCAGCTTTTTTTTTTCTTGTCCCCATGTCTGGATGTCAAGGTGTCAAAGTTGATTAGCCTAAGATCTTTTTTATACTAAAGCATTCACATACAGTGGCTACATTATGACCCCGCGGTGTCCGTTTTTACAGGATCAGCTTGGCTAAGTCTCTGATCATGCAGGAGCAATTAACACTCGGCCCCCTTCCCCTTATACACCCTGATACAGGAGCAGAGAAGCAGGCACATGATGTGCTGTGAAAATATCGAACGAAGCTGACCTTCTGCCAGCGATCAAAGTGAAAGTGCGTTCCCCAGCAGATTCCCTGCAGTGGGAGGCTGGGAAAGGACACATGCCTGCAGGCACACACACACACACACACACACACACACACACACACACACACACACACGCACACCTTTCTTACTGCTTTACACATGAAGTGTGTCTTTTTAGTATTCGTTTCTATAAAGTGGCAAAGTGAAGGTGTTGAGATTTTCATTACACAGAACCTTGTAAGCCGTCATTTTCAGTACATTCGGATCGTAGTGCTCATGGTCTGCTACCTTGAGATGGAGAAATGCTTGACTTATTTTGATTTCTTTCTTTTGTTCACTCGAAAAACTCTTCCTTTTTTTTAAACCTTGCCTCATTTCTATTCCCTATTGAGTGTGTCAGCTCCACCGGAGTAAGAGCGTTATTCTTGAAAGCGCCTAGCGTTTGAGATTATTCATCCTGTTTGGTTTGTATTTTTACACTCTGGGTTTTACTTGTATTTGTAATGGGAATTTTGGAGAAGACAGATTTTAAGGAATTCTACCAACTAAACCCAAGAGCTCTGAAGATTGAAAAATTGATCCATCTTTCAGGGTACAAGGAAGGTCCACATCAAGACTCTTCTCTTCTGGTACCTAGGTGTGTGGAATGAACTTCCTTAAGATTATCCGAACAGCTGAGTTACTGACTGCCTTCAAACAACATGCAAAGAACTTTCTGAAGTACTTAAACCAGCACTTGTAAAATTCAAAAAAGGAAAAAGTCTGTGTTTTTTTTGCTGTCTTACCTCCCAACAGAGTTTAGACTGATGGTATTCTTAGTCCATGACCTAGTGAACCAGTATCGACGTATTCATTGACAGAGACTTCAAAGCACTTCTGTAAGTCGCTCTGGATATGGGCATCTGACAAATGCCGGATATGTAAATATAAATGACCTGATATATGTGTTAGTAACAAATCAGCTTTAATTCAATTGTATAGAAATGTTAAAAATGACTCGATTTGTTATGGTATGTCACTTTTTTTTATGGTGTGTGAAATTGCAGGCTCTTAAATTTCCCAAACTAATTTGGCCAAATATCACGTGAAAAATCGAAAGGATTTGGGTGGATTAAGCCGAAATTGGCAGGAGCCACTTTTGTCGCATTATAAAACCAGACTGAGTTGGCACAGATTTGGTAGATTAATTCATGTAGTTTATTGGTAGAGGCCAAGTGCAAGCTCATTAAATGCATACATTGTACTGTGCCAGTCTTAGAGGTGGCATTATTTAATAGTTCACCTATATATAGACCGTAAGACATTCCGAGATGATTAATTTTAGAGACACACTTAGAGACAAAAAGTCGATATAGCTACCGATGGGGCTACAAATGTTTACTGTATAGTATATGATATAATATAATACTATATATTTATAGACTATTACCAGCAGGAGGGGCACGGTAGCTTAGTGGTTAGCGCGTTCGCCTCACACCTCCAGGGTCAGGGTTCGATTCCTGCCTCCGCCTTGTGTGTGTGGAGTTTGCATGTTCTTCTGTTTCCTCCGTGTACTCCGGTTTTCTCCCCCAGTCCAAAGACATGCATGGTAGGTTGATCGGCATCTCTGGAAAAATTGTCCGTAGTGTGTGAGTGTGTGAGTGAATGGGTTGGCACTCTGTCCAGGGTGTATCCTGCCTTGATGCCCGATGACGCCCGAGATAGCCCGGGTAGTTCGGATAAGCGGTAGAAAATGAGTGAGTGAGTGAGTTACCAGCAGACACTATAGTAAGTTAGCTAAAGTGTACAGTGAGCTATTCTACAAGATGCTTGGATCAATTTACCAATAGTTCTCCTAACCTAAAAGTAATGGTTTCATTTTTTTAATTTTATCTTTTAATTTTTTTTTTATTGTAATTCAATTATGCACAGTACTCGATATCATTTTCCCTGAGCTGTACCCGTAAACAGGACAGGCTGAATCGATATCTCAATAATATTTAGGCTGAGATCCCATACGAGTATTTAACGACCTGAAAGATTTGTGTATAGATTTCAACAATATTGATTTTGTTTGTCATATTTAGTTAAGTGGGATCTAATTAACATTTTAACTCAATTAATCCATGCAGATGGTGGAACCTCTCTATCAAGATGATGGAGACAGATATGAATAATGTATGAATAGCTAAACTGTGGATAATTAGTATTATCAAGTACTTAAGCCCTCGGTCTGAATAAATGTTTGAATGTACAGAATGTGTGTAAAATTCGGAAGGATTTATACTTATGCGTGTTTATCCAAATGTTTGATTTTAACTTGAGACGAGTTGATGATGATAACCGGATCTCCAGACACCAGTGTGATGAAGTACATTTCAGTGCTGACTACAGCAAACTTAACCCCACAAGAAATGTAAGGCTAAGATAAAGTGATTGCAGGAAATAGTCTGGCCAAAGTAATTAAACTTCGTGGACATGAGGCAAAGTGCCGGCAGAACCTCATCTATTCTGAAAGAGGGTTAAAATCTGATAGCATGTGAAGTACGGTGAATAAAAAGACAGATCTTGCTGCTGACACTCCAAAGTTCTAGAGCAATATTATGGGCTGTGAAATTATTATTGAGAGCCTGAGGGGCAGGAATGGAAGATGAAAGCTCAGTGATCTTGACTACTGTACCTTGGCTCATTTCAGACCAGCCAAACTGATTGGATTTTGAGCGTAGATCTATGCATAATGGGTATCTCAAAAAAATCTATCGTAATGTTAAGTTCTGGAAGTTTTAAGTGCATCCAGAAAAAATGTAAGCTTCTACACAATGATGTACGAGTTGAATATCATCTATTTAGAGCATATTCATATTCTGTGGTTCTGCTTACTGTGAACAAAATCCAAAAGACAAAAAAAGACTGGATGGGAAAATCAATTAAGACTTTAATTTTTTTCCTTAACATTTACAACACAGCTGAATAGTTAACCAGGAAAAGGTGTAGATTGAATAATTTACTCAATAAATATGCCGATAAATTAAAATTACAAATTATATTCATATGTGGTTGGTTAAAACTCTTTGCTGTTGAAAGCAGCAACGGGAGCAAAGGAATAGAAACACCCAGGGCTGATATGGTTTTTGGGAAACAGATTGAACCTTTGCTATGAAGTGTAATAGTGTGAATAAGTCACACTACATTAAGCAAAAGGCTGCTGAAAAATTAACACTATTGTGGATGATAGAACATTTTGAAAATATTCTCCTTAATTACATCGTGTTGCTCGGTAGAGCTAGAAACCAAAAGCTTCTAGATACGTTCTCTAAATAGAAATTAGCTGAACAAAGCTCAGAGATTATAGCTCACAACCTTATTTATAATAGGATTTCTTTTTAAAAATAAAGGGAGAGAGATTTAGGTGTTTTACATCCTAGTATAATGAGCAACACGGTATTTAAAGACATTTCCATTCTAGCCCAGCGTCTCTATGGGAGCTATTGTTGCATTTGAGTTTCTTGACTTTGTGCCAGACCTTAAAATGATTACAGCTATATTAATGCATACATTAAGAAACATGGAAAGATAATTTTTCAATCAGGGAAAGAACTGTACAATAGCAGACACGGATAGAAACGAGTGCATTCGGGTCACTTAAGGCACCGTACAGTGTGCAGAAAGGATAAAGAACATGTACGTGTATGCATGAACCCATACACACGCAAGAAAGCAGCAAAGAAAAGCATACACACAGGGAGTGCATGCCCTTCCCTGTGAAGACACACAACATGTATAAAGAGCCTGCAGACACTCGCCCTCTCCATGCCGACAGTTTGTCTGGCGCTGAGGGAGCAGATATGTCTGCAGGAATTATTTCGTTTGATATATACAAGTGTATGGTGCATGTGTGCACATGCACATGTGTGTAATGTCTTCATTGCATTCTCTCTCACTTGGTCTCTCTCTCTCTCTCACTCTTTCTCTCTTTCTCTCTCTCTCTCTCTCTCTCCCGACATTGCGTGGAGTAGAGAGTTGCAGTCAACAGCAGTCAGAATCTGTTTGGTCACATCACTGGACAGAGATGGATGGATATTAAAGGAAAGGATGGAGATGGGGTCACCTCTCCAGGGAGACAAGATTTGAACAGTGGGTAATTACCCGTCAAGCATCCAATTACACACACATGCATACACGCATTCACACACACACGCACGCACACACACGCACGCACACACACACAGACACCCGCACAGAGACACCCACATATGCACACTTTCTCGTCCCTCACCACTGCTCCACCATCAGGTCAAGGACCCTGCTTATGTTCAGGTCTGAATCGAGGGCAAAGTCGCTTTCCACGAAAGGTGCCACTGGAGGCGTGAGAGGGTGCAGGCCAGATGACAGGGATTCCAGCCAATCAGCAGCATCAAACGCAGGCACATCCGACCTCCTCTTCCTGGAACGCACACTTAGAGGAGGTGTCGTGCAGAGGGGAGGGGGAGGGGGAGGGTTAGATGCAAGGGGCAGGGAATGGGCAGGGGAGGGTGGAAGTTCCAATAGAAGTGAAGAGCAAAGCGGAGATGAGCGACCACTTTCTCCTTTTGAGCTGAGCTGGGTAGGTTGCAGTTGGTCAGGCGATGGGGCAGGGGAGGAGCCTGAGAGCGTGGTGATGGATGACTGGAGTTCGGAAGTGATACCGGTGTTACCTGAAAAAAAAACAAGCATGGCAGCAGGAATAACTGCAGGAATCGTGGATTGTAATGGAAATAACATTTCCACTATATTTTGATTAATGGAAATAACATTTCTATGATATTCAGGAGTACCACATGGTGATATATGATGTCTAAAAGCATTCTGCAAAACTAACCAGAACAGCTAACAGGTTCCTCTAAAATGTCATCTATGGACTCATGTGGATCCATCTGAAATAGAACGATGATAACAGGCTTTTACTAAAAGATTCTCACATTATTCTCTCTCTCTCTCTCTCTCTCTCTCTCTCTCTCTCTCTCTCTCTCTCTCTCTCTCTCTCTCTCTCTCTCTCTCTCGGACAAACCTGTACTCTTTGAATGGCCTCCTGCAGTAGTTCCTCGAGACTGCGTTCAGTGTGGGGTGGAGCTTGCTCTGGGCTAGCTGTGATTTGCATCGGTAGCTCAAAATCCTGGGAGATTGTATCACATGGCTGACAGGAAAACACCTGCTGAGACACCATGCGGCACAAGGGATTTCAGTTTAAATTATACCTGGAATGTCTCCAAAGCTGATAAACAGTTATGTTGCATAGCTTGAAACTTAGCTTGAAGAGGTGTTTTATTAAAATGGGGCAATAAATATACTTTCTACATTCAGCAATTTTATTGCCAATCTGTTCTCACCTGTGTAAACAGCACTTCCTGTCTTTCTGTTTCTGGTTTCCCTCTGGCACATCCTTGGTCCTGTTGCAGGAAGGGGTGTAGGGAACCTCCACTTGTCTGTAATTGATATAAGATACAAAGGCACCAAATGAGTAAAAAAAAAAACTTTGTATATATATATGTATGTGGAAAGTTGTTTGTTCTTGCCGGTGTGACTGCTCTGAGAGATTTTCCTCTGGGTCTGCTCCGAATCCTCTCTCTCATCTCCAGTTCCACAGTCAGCTCCTCTGCTGCCTGCTCTGACCTCCAGAGAGCACTGGAAGGAACTGGAGGTGAGGGGGCTTGCAGGTTTGGACTTGAGCTCGCAGAAGAAGACAGGGATGTCAAGTAAGTGGAACCAGCCAAACTTTCCTCTACCACTGCTGATGGTTGGATGTAAATTTGTGACGGGCTACTAGACGGGCTTAAATTAGGGGGTGGAGGTGGTTCTAGGGTCCCTTCTAACTGGCAAAGTGGGGCTGGTGTTAGCTGGGGACGGGGTATTTGGAAGGGGCGGAGCCTCTCTAACAGAGCAGGTTTGGTGCCAGAGACCGGGAGTCCACGTTTGCGTAACTGCTGTCGGAGTTCTGACACCTGTGAGAAACCGGTAAAACACTCAATAATTCAGAAATATTCTATTCTTTATTTGGATGGAGAGTTGGTATGATTATTACCGTTAGATCGTCAAGGTTCGGGGGAAGTAAATCTAGCTTTTGAACAGAGTTTGTTTCCAGGAGGGTGCCATTTGTTTGTGGATTTGCAGGCTGAAGGCAACTTTGTGGTCCAGCTCCGGAAATCGTCACTACCTGATTCTCACTGTTAATTCAAGAAATGATGTGGATATTAATAATACCACAATGATCATGTATGCGTTGGTGTTAATGTCTCCACATTAAAAAACAAACAATTACTGTAGATCGATGTATAACAGTCTGGTTACTAGCAACCACTGGCTAGAAATAGCAAGTTACAGTAGCTAAAAGTCCTCAGTTTCTAACTTATGTTATGTTATGCCATTAGACTGTAGGCCACTTCCTACAGATTTTTAAGAACAGAAGAGTATTTTAAATACTTTATCAGTTGATACACATACAAAGCTTACTATCTATTTAATGCTACAAGCCACATTCATTTCAAATGGTTTCTAATGGGAGACTAAATACAGTATTCATGTACATGAATTTAATATTCACAGAACAGGGGCTATATTTCTGGCATTATATAGTGTCTGGCATCACTTATGTTAAATTTTATTGCACAATGTAACTATGGGTAAACTGTCAATCCCTACTGTTGATATCATTTACTAGCACTTTTGTCTGAAACATTGTTTAGTGCCCTGTGTGAACAAATGAGAAGAAATACATATTGAAAAGTTTGATAACTCCCTTACTGTTGTATGACAATTCTGATGACTAGCAATAATATCAACACAACAGATTTTTTTACTATCTAGTTGAAACTAAATAAGTTATCTTAACGTCTTTGGTTTGTTTGGTTCTGTATAGTTAGGCTATGAACTAGCAGGTATCAAATGTAATAGAAAATCTGGGCCCTGGGTCACTGGCTAAAAAAGCTTGAGAAACCTTGATTTAGATCATTTGCCATCCCTAATAGACATCATGATCTAGTAATAAAGCTTGTCAGAGTAAGATGATGTGTGGTTTTATGCACCTGGTTGCCACAGAGAGCTGTTGTTGTTGGTTTAGTATCTGTAGTTGCAGGAAAACCTGCTGTTGGTGTAGGAGGCGAGAGTATGCAGGATCAATTTGCTGAGCTTGAGTGGTACTGTTCTTTTGGGAATTGTTCCCAGAATTGCCTCCAGTGTTGCCCCGTTGGTCTGGGGGTATGTACTGGTGGTACTTCAGCTTCCTCATTTTAGGCTTACAGTCACGAGGTTTGCGTGGCCGTGGAGGGCGTGGTGAGGATAAAGACCCTCCGAGAATGGAATGAGTAGTTGGGGTTAGGCACTGAGCTGTCTGATGGAGCAACACAGCCGAAAGAATAGAAAGAAAGCCGAAAGGAAGAAAGGAAATACATAATTATTGGTAATATTAAATTGAGAAAAATGGAAATAGTTCAATCAGAACAAAACAAGAAAACAACTTTATACTTCCATGCAATGTATGTAGTCAGGCTGCAGTTAAATCAGATCTGATCTGAACAATTAATAATAATTATAACCTTTAACCCTTTTCACCAGCGCACTGGTGTTTCATTTGAATGGAAATCAACTTCCATTAAAATTTTTCAATCAGTATAAACAAATGAATTATTTATGAATTATCGCTGCAAGTAAGATGTAAAATTAGTCAGAACACTGTTGGCTTTCAATGTGAGATGTTTGTACCTCTGCTGGATAACCGTACACAGAATTTTAGTGGTAAAATAACAGCTTAAAATTTTACATGTCTCTCTCTCTCTCTCTTTCTCTCTCTCTCTTTCTCTTTTTCGCTACTTCTGGACCCCGGTTGGCTGTGGCATACTGTACTAGTCCCTGCCATGTGCGGTTCTGATTCATTCTGGATGAAATTGAGATGATACTATTATTATCTTCATCATTATTATTGTCATTAAAATTATTTATTTATTTATTTATTTATTCATTTATTTATTTCTCTTTGATTTATATATTTTTTTAAAACTCTGGTTATGTCTGTTGTACTTCCCTACATGCTCCCTTATTCATATATTTCCACTCCCACACCCAGTAAAACTTACAGTACACACACACACACACACACACACACACACACACACACACACACACATCGTACTGGCTATTACGTATGTTTTGTTGGTCTTTGTATTTGTATTTTGCATCTAATTTCTCTTCTGTAAATATTTAATTGTCTGTTTGCATAAAAATAAATAAACTCATTTACACTTGCATCATAAAATCTAATAAATCTAAATTCGTATTTAAAATGTATAAATACAATAAAAGAATTACTAACAAAAAATAAATAAAATTTTAGATGTTTATGAACCAGCAGTTAGAGAAACGAGTTTTATATCATTATTTACTTTGAAGATAATAACGTCAGTGTTGAGAACTTTTTTTTTCTTAAAAAGCTTCTATGATGGTACAAACAGAAGTACTTATGAAAAACAACAAATTTTATAAAGACCTGAGTGTCTATTATCATATGAGCCATTAACCACTTCTGTGGAGTGACTAAATTCCATTTTAGGGGCAAAATCCTTTTTTTTTTTTTTTTTTTTTTTTTTTTGGAGTTAGTAACAATACAACATTTTAAGATTTACTTACATAACATTTACTTAGTAAACTAATGTGTCATTTATTGATCCAAAATGACACACATTCAAGTTCTTAGTACATGTTTTTCTCAATCCACATTTCCTGGGCATTCAAGCATTTCATATCCCTGCCCCAATCATGATGTGAGTCTGTACCTTTGGCAGCAGTGATGTCTGAGAGGACACATACACTCCTTTGGGTCTTCCAGTCATTGCCATGGAGTTTGACCCTGCCACTGTCATGGTCACTGACTCCGTGATGCCCTCAGTTCCTGGGAGCAAAGCTGAACCACACTGCTGCAAGAGGAACAAAATTAGTTTTTAACTATAATTGAATCCCTTGTTTTCATTTTTCCTCTTCAAAACAAGGATCAAAGGTCTTAATCCCACTTGAGATCAAGAAATACGAATAAAAAAAATAAAAAACTAAAACCATTTTGTTAAATGATTTTTTTACATGATATATAAATCAGCAATATCCTAATTCACTGAATAAATATATTTCTTGCTGAATTACACAATTCTATTGTTAATTATTTTGCTATCATATTATGTATTGTGTGTTGTGTTTAATCCTTAAATCCTTATTATGCTAAAAAATAATATGAAATATCTTTCGAACCTTTCTTTCCAGAGGCTTTTAGATTTTTTTAAGTTGCAACGATTCTGTTATCACGGCATGTTAAAAATGAACGTTGGTCCAAATTTTTGGCTTCAGAACTTTGCCGTTCTAAAGTACGTTCTTTCATCCTGTCCATCTTTTTCATTTTAAAACACTGGAATTAATCATTGAGTATTAATAAGTGACATTTTTTTAATTTGGGGAAATTAATGTTTTTTATTATTTATTTTTGTGAAGATATTTATTTAATTATATCATTATATATTTATTTAATAATTATAAAATCTGCAACTTTTTTTATTTTTATTTTTTTGGTAAATGAGAAACCTCCTGTCTGAATGAGGGGGTTAGAATAGAAATCACTGCAAATGTATATCTGATTATCTTAAAAATGTCTTTAACAGTAAATACCTGAAGATTGCTTGGGCTGTGGTTGGTGGGCATGGCGACAGGTGACACATCACTCGGTGACTGGTCGCTGCTCAGCCCAGGTGAAGAGGAGAAGCTGGGGGATTGGTGTGTCCCGAGTTGCTCGGGAGACGTAGAAGAACACGAGGAGATGTCATCTTCAAAGACATCTGAGGGTAAGGAAAAGGAAACAGAAGCTGAAAAACAAAATGACACAGAGAGCTTCAAGAGAGGGAGTCCATTCATCAGTGTTACTTTCGGAGCTGATGGAATGTTAACTGATGCTGTAAATTGCAGTTTAATATACTGGAATAATGTCCAACAATTATCGAAGATGATGTTGTTAATGAATTAGACACAATGATATAACTTTATAAGCTTCCAGTTTAAAATTAAGTGTTTTTATCACCAGATTGGGAGAAATCATCCTTGAAATGTCCCCCATAAGTGTGTGTGTGTGTGTGTGTGTGTGTGTGTGTGTGTGTGTGTGTGTGTGTGTGTGTGTGTGTGTGTGTGTGTGTGTGTGTGTGTCTTAAATAGGTTATTATTTTTACTCACTGTTTTCTAATGGTGCAGTGTGTTTCTGAAGTAGCTCAATGGAACCAGTTCGCTTCTGGATCTTCTCACTGACATTCTCAACCAGACGAGCTTTTTTCGGTCTCTGCGCACCACTGATAGCCTTGTCTACAAAAAAAAAAAAAGAAAGAAAGAAAGAAAAAGGGAGAAGGAAGGTGTACAAGGTTTAATCAGCTAGCCTGGTTATTTTAAAAGAAAAAGGTTTTGAAGGGGACTAATGAATTGGATATATGAAAGCTATCATTAGCAATTTTCTCCTAAAGTAATTTGTTGGTATATCAGCCTACTGTCTACTTCTGGCTGTGTGAAATCCCATCAGCACACACACACAACACATACACAAACTACTAAATCAGTTTAACAATAACTCATATTTATTGTTATAAAAAAATTCCATTTCCTTTTGCATCATGAATCACCTTGTGCAGTTTCAGCAGTCAGAGCACTAGGGGGCGACTTCAGAATGTTGCCATCCACTGTCTGATGCTGCATCGGGAAACAGCCCAGCAACATCAACCATTAACACCAGAACACTCTTAATAACACACACTCACATAACCTAGTACATAGTCTCACAGTATTACACACACTTGCCTAGCCTTGCACACACTCGCTTTGCCAGATTGCTAGCATTTGCTTAATCTGGTGTCCGTGTACGTCCTTCCATCAATTTAAGCTTCATTTGTATAAAAATACATTGTTTTCGGTATCTTACAGGAGGCAGATTTGGTCAGTGATGGAACATTATAAGTTGTTTAATTACCAAGTAGTGATAAAACTTTTTCAAACAAATTTCTACTTTAGTGCTGTACACAGATTCTGTAAAAGGTTTTCTTCATTTGAATTTTTCCTGTTGATCATTTGTTACCGGTCATTTGCCATCCCATACGTTGAACTACCTAACTAGCATTTATGCTACTTACTAGCCTAATACTACTGTAGACTAGACTTACTAGCCTAATACTCCTGCATGCTTCATGACTGATTAGCAAAAAGGTTAACATTTAATACAAATACTCTAGACAATAGTTATGAACATTTACACTTGTGCAACAGTAACACAACTTACTATGCTTTTTCATTGACCATTGTTACTGGTTTATTAATGTCATTGTGCTTCCTGCTTATTACGTTCTGACCCATCACTCACCCCGGTGCTATTGGCCTCTTTCTCCCCTACTTTGTCAGAGCAGGAGGCCTTCACGCCTTCTGGCAAAAAAAAAAGAAGAAAAAATAGTAATGAATTAAAGAAAGAAGCTAAAGTCATGAGTCTTATTGTGACTGTAGGGAAGGGAATGCTGAAGGAGATGATATAAATTAGCATATTTTTCTATGCTATAATAGTGATATTTCACTATCGTGAGGTAAGTCAGGGGGCACAGCACAAACGAGTGAACACACTCACCGGAGTCAGCATTTAGCTCTTTCTGTTGTCTTCGATTCTGTATTCGCAACTGCAGAACTGAAAAAAAAGAAGAGGATTATGACAATAAATCAGGAATCACTTAAGAAAAATTGATGCACACGCCAGTGTGCTTTATACAACTGATCATTTTTTAAGAGACTGTATTTGCTAAGCCATGTGTAAAGCTCATCTTCGGGACGTTGCACCGTAAGAACATTAGAGAATATTACAGTTAGAAGAGCACTGCACCAACCATTACTTTTACATGAACAAAAAATCTATTTGTCATATGTACATCACACACATTTGGTTATAGGACCACACACATGCAGGCAGACTTTTTGTCACTCCCTCCCATACTACCTCCAAACACACGCACGCACACACACACACGCGCGCACACACACACACGAGCACGCACGCATACAGTTACTTAGATCAGCAGGTGAAGGGAGGGAGGGAGAGGAAGAGAGGGGAGGAGGTAACTATTTATCCCTCAGTACTTCTATTTCTGTCATCCCCCCATCCCCCTTTCAGCTGTCCCTCTTTCCCCCTCTCTCGCTCACATTCTCACTCTCAGCTCTGCTAAGTAATTTCTTCCTCTTCTTATTTTTTTCTAGAAAAATCCATTGGTCTTTTAATATCAGTGCCTGATCTAATCAATCAAAGGCCTTTCATTGAATACAATTCCAAGCGGTTACTTTGATATCCAGTACCAAGAAGATTTGAATGTAAATGGTTAAGCAGCAGAGCGAACCCTGGTGCCTTTGCTGCTGTTTGACTACAGTTCCAGTGAAAGCTTTAATGAATTTGGGTGCATTCGGTAAATCAGGAAAAAGCAGGAAAAGTCCATTATTAATGAAAAGTCAGACGAATTAAAACAGCAGTTTATGGTTTAGTGTTGCTAACTTTCGGAAGCCTTGTTGTGAGCGAAAAATCTCATGTTTATCCACCTGGCATGAGCACAGCATTATAACGTCTTGGCAAATGTCTTCTATAACACCTTTCACATGTGCATACAAGGGATTTGTCTAGCATTTGGCATTCGAGACAGTTGTTGCCGCTTCTGCTCACATTCTATAAAGGACAAAAGACTCTCACAAACAATTAATCAATTCCAAATGTTTAATTTCATTTAATGTACTGCACAGAAGAAGGACACTATTAGTCTGTGCAGGCCTGATTCATCAGACTGAAGGTCAGGACAGAGTCCTGGATAAAAGAAGGATAGCACTGACGTTTAATCTTGAAAAGCACGTAAACAAAAGTAAGAGGTCAATGACGGAGCAGAGCAGTAAACAATACAGGATCGAAGAACAATGTCAAATGAAAAACTGCCAGTGCATCGTATAACCTGCTTCCTGTTCAATGACACGTGTGAACAAATCCATCACAGTGATGTCAGAGGAACTGAGGTGGAATGAATGCTAAATTACTTCAACAGTAGACATGACTACAGTATGAGCAGATGGGTTAAATAAAATTTTAGACATTTGAGAATTCCATTACAATTTCTTGAAACTTTAAAAGTTACATATTAATCATATTAATCTGATGCATGTCTGAATTTGTTGAATTCCGAGCCATTCCAAAAAATATCTTGTCAAGCTGTCATGAGCCCAGCAGTAAAGTCCAGATTTGGCAGAATTTCTCCCTGATATAGCCTTATACTGATTACATCATTTGTACAAACCAGATATTGCACTTGGTCATAGTGATTTGGTTGTATATGGTTAAACCATTAAAGACACAATCCCTTTATCCTTAATCCCATAGCTACGGCTTTCTTCATCCAGGTAACTCTGCCCTTCAAAAAAAAAAAACAAGACAACTGTGTCTACCAGACATGGTTCTTTAATTTTTTTTTTAATGAAATGAATCTGTCCTTGTCAAACACGGTGAAACTGCTGATTCACTATTTTTAGGGCTACAGAATCTATTAACATGCCAAATTACTTCTTCCTGTTTCTCTTCTGCATGAACAAACCTCCCAATCATGAGGCTGTCATCATCTCTCATCCAAGGCCAACACGCTTTGTGCATAATCACCTGGTTTGACCAAACATGTGAACTGCAACATTTAAAAGCCAGAGTGTGCTTCAGTCAGGAGGCCACATGGATGCAGCATGTCAGAGGTCACTGGCTTTTGAAAGGATTCCAAGCACAGGAGAGAAAGCCACATGGTCTTCCCTCTGTCCACATGTATTTTAATGAGGAAACACTACCTTTCACATCGGGCATTCACCAGAAATACGCTTGTGAACCCTTTGGAAACTGAAGCATTGTACCCATCTCTTCCAATCTCTCAGCAATTTCTGCATATAACACTACAGTAATGAACACCTGGCTGAGCTCAACAAATATTTCATTATTAGCTAAAAAGATGAATCAGATGAAAGAATGAGAAGCAGTTCCTGTACTGTGCAGTGCTGTTACTTCCAGTCCAGGACTAGCAGTATCTAGCAGTACTAGCAGTATCTTAGACTAATAAAATAAAAATAAAACGGAAAGTCATATACATTTTAAGAGTTTCAATAGTATTACATATCTAGATAGATAGATAGATAGATAGATAGATAGATAGATAGATAGATAGATAGATAGATAGATAGATAGATAGATAGATAGATAGATAGATAGATAGAGTGTACGTAAACTAATTCCATTTAAAATGCCAATATAAAATGAGCCTTGATTTATAGTAACAGTTGCATATGACTGTTTATGTGTAAATTATGACAAACTACAAAATGAATAAAATTATCCATTACAAATATTGATGGAACTCAAAAAAAAAAAAAAGATCTTCAGACAATTTTCAAATCTACATATTTCTCATTCAGTATCTTTTGGGTTTAAAAGCACAGTTGATGAGAACATTTCACATTGGGATTCTAATCAGTGGCACATTTGAATCTTTTCAGTGGCTCAAATACACAATTAGGCATAAATATAGGTTCATAATTACAAAGCCACCATTACTAAGCATTTTTTTTGGTAACATAATTGAAAGGAAAATGAAATCCATGATGTCATTTTCCTCATCCATGGTGATTTTTAAACATTTGAATTTCGAGAAGCTTTAAATGCAAATTGTTTTATAGGTTCTCATAATTGCTGTGTCTGTTAAAACGACTCGTCAGTCAAACCTTAACTCAAAATACCCTCACTTTTAGTAGCACTTCTTTAACCATAATCTTGAAACCTGATAAAACCAGAAGATAAGCGCAAGGTGTTCTCATTAACAGCCAACCGCTACACAGCAGAATACACACACCTATGGTTGCTGACCAATCATCATCTTACACCAGACCAGAGTCAGATTCCTCCCCTCACATGCTGTCTCACATAAGCTAGCTATGCTCTTACTTCCTCAAGATTCAGGTGAACTCTGACCTTAGTGCTTACCTGAGCGGAATTTGCTGCGGATGAGCAGCGACCTCTCAGAGGCCAGCAAGGTCATGACAGATGGTTAGAGGCAAAGGATTAAAAATATGGAGGTTTCCTTCTGTAGGGGTTTCCTCCTGGGCAGCAGGTAAAGTAATGGGCTCTGCTGTTTGTTTGTTTTATCTCTGCAAGAGCATGAGGAAGACAGAAGGGTTACATTACAGTGACTAACACAGCACAATATACCTCAACACAATTAGTAAAACTTGATTACTTGAGTACTGCTGAGTGCTTGAGAAAGAGAGGAAAAAAAGAGATAGATAGGGTTAGCAGAGAGGCTGGTGGTAGCCACAATTGCTAATACTGGTTTTTAAAAGCACCATTTTATTATATAGGACAGATTCTGTCATGTAAAGTACAATAATAAGTAGCTGTGGTTAAAACAGCCAGAGCATAAAGATGAGGTAAAAAAAATCATTCACACGAATGCCTGAGTTACTGCCTGAGGTGCAGAAATGGACAGAATGATTAACTTTTTTTTACAAGCCCCAGTCAAATGCCGACTTTCTGCTATATCTCACTGCACTATCGATTTTAAAAGGTACTACCCAGAAGAGACCTACTCCAAAAATACCATTAAGATCTTCTTTGTGAAGTTTAAGTATGTCAGACTATTCACACTATATTCACACTTTTATAAAATACATCTGTACCCAAGATTCAGAGAGAGAGAGAGAGAGAGAGAGAGAGAGAGAGAGAGAGAGAGAGAGAGAGAGAGAATGAAAGGGATACTCACAGAAAAAGGCTCTGTGCTGCCCTGCCAGTGGAGTGGCCTGTGCCAGAGAGAGAGAGAGAAACCAAAGGACGAGGTAAAGGAGGGCAGGAATTCAGATGCATTTAATAGTGGTAGCTGTCATGCCAGGCTTGCTTCTTTTCCTTCGAAGATCTTCCAGATTTAAGAGGCTGAAGTCAAGGAGTTGAGAGTCCCTACTTCTTTTCCTTCTCTCCGAACTTACCCTGTCCTCTCTCCCTCTCTCTCTCGTTACCCCCTCACTGGACAAGGCTGTGCCAACTGTGTTGGGCTGTCAAACAAGCGCCCTGCCCCCCCCCCCCCCCCCCTTCAACCCAACCCCCTCCTCAGAAACCTTAGGACTGAGAGACACACGCACACACACACAACCACACACAGACTTGTTTGCTGACTGATTGATGCTGAGGTTTGGAGGCTTGATGGTTTCAATCACTCTCTGACTCTTGTTAGATTGGGTTCCAGAGCCTTACAGACTACTAACAAATTTGCATACTTAACACTTAAGTGCTGAATTGGAATCACTCACCCAATAACTTTGGGTATTGACTAAAGTACAAATTTCAGGGTGAAAATTAACGTGCTTCATTTGATACTTTAACAATTATTTCAATGTAAGGTATCGACATAGTAGTAGAAGATAGTTAGACTTATATGTGAGTGTTTGTGTGTAATAGAGAGAGAGAGAGAGAGAGAGAGAGAGAGAGAGAGAGAGAGAGAGAGAGAGAGAGATGCCTTGACATTATTGAATCCTAGCTGGGAAAACATGTATGGTTTCAATGACAGTGTGATCATCTTCCAAGATCAAGTGTGTTGTTGTGTGCAATGTCCTCATTAAATACATGACTTCACACACATGTACAGCTGTGAGGCATACTGTGGATTAGTCTATCAATTTAGAGAGAGAGAGAGAGGGTGTGTTTGAAGGGGGATGGGCAGAGTGGTCATTACACGCCACCTGTTCAGCCACTTTGACAGGCATGTCAGTGTGTGCTGCTGCATCAGCAGGTCACTGTACGTGTGTGTGTGTGTGTGTGTGTGTGTGTGTGTGTGTGTGTGTGTGTGTGTGTGTGTGAGAGAGAGAGAGAGAGAGAGAGAGAGACAGGGGAGAGAGACAGAGAGACACAGACAGAGAGACCAAGAGGGAGAGAGAGAGTCCATGAGGGAGGAAAAGGAAGGAAGAGCGAGAGAGAGAGAGAGAGAGAGAGAAAGACAGAGAGAGAGAGACAGAGAGAGAGAGACAGAGAGAGAGAGAGAGAGCAAGCACTGGAGTGCAGGAAGTTCAATCCTAATTATTTTATGCAGATTGTATATATAGAGCTCAGGACTGAAAGAAGCAGATGTGGAAGACTGCATGCAGAGCATCTGAATTAGTAAAACACTGGTAAATGATTAAATTTGGATATGACAAAGTGAAATATATTGGGTCTGTGATCATGGGGGACGAACTGAGTACTTCCTGTACTTCAGGTCAAAATGTCTGCTGTGTTAGAAGGTCCATAGCTTTGTTGTCTGCGGTGCACAGCAATGACTCACACAAACACTGACACAGTGACACATCTGAGGACGTGAAGGGAAAATGATGTAATCTTTCACTCCCTTATCACATATCTATGACCCCCTTTTGGGAATCCCATTCTGATTAACACCTGTTATAGTCCTTTTAACCCCCCAGATCTCCCCCTGCTCCCATTGGATCAGCCCGTGTCACTGAATGGTGCAGTTTGAAAAGTACCTTGTATTGTTTAGGCTTCTGTATTCTTCAGTACAGAGTGCACAACCAATCCCTGTTCCTTTAAATATAATAAAGTAATTAATAAAAATAATAAAAGATCTACATATTTTTTTAGACATATATGAAGCTCGTATGCAGAACAAACTAGCTTTGATAAAAAAAAAATTGTATCATCAATACAAAACTTGTATCAGCATTGAGCACTTTATTAAACTTGAGACAGTATGTAGATAAGTTTGTTTCATATGTTGCACTTGCACACAGAAATCTGGAGTGAGTTTGCCATCCAGTGGCAGTATCTTGCAATGAGAGTCGGCTCACGTCTCAGCAAGGTGATGATTGGTTATACGAGGACAGATGACAAGCCAGCAACTGGCAATTGCCTGCTTTTTGGTGGCGCTAAAATAACTCCCTAAATGGTAAAGATTACAATGTTTAGTGATGCAAAAGTCCATAATGAAAGCCATTTACATGAAATATATTCCTATAATACATTATAATGCACATGTTGAATCTTTTGAATGTTAAAATTATGGAAATGGATGAAACAATGAAGTTTCTGAAGCCTCTGCAGTTGGGAATGGCACGCATACATTTTGCACAAGGCAAGCTAGCTAACGAGGAAAAGATTACATTAAAATGCTAAGCACATAGAAAAGAAAGATTAAGTCAAAACATACATGGAACATAAATGATGAGCCATGATTAAGAGAGAACCAGTCACCAACAAACTCACACCCTGTCAGCTTGTTTCTCATACAGGGTCCTCTCTTTTGAAGATGCTGCCAAATGGAACACAGACCAAAGGCACATCTGGGGTGCACACCGGGAGCATGTGCGCACGCACACACACACACACACACACACCTTTACCTTGCGAGGACATTATTAATGCAGCTAATTAATGCTTTGCTACACCAACACATATATAAACCTGCACACAGTAATAGTATATTAATATGTTAATAGTATGAGTTTTGTATATATTTTATTATCTACTTTGAGTATGGTATATAATACATACACTCACCATCTGCTTTATTAGGAACACCTGTACATTCGTGTAGTTATCTAGGCCAATCATGTGGCATAAAATCATGCCGATGCAGACCAAGAGCTTCAGTTGATGCTCATTTCAAACACTACAGAAAAGAAAAATTGCGATTGAGGTGAATGATCTACAACAGCAGATGTAAACAATGGGTTTCCACTAATGTCCAAGAACAAGAATCTGAGGTTATCATGAACACAGACTCACCCGAACCCGGAGATCCGAAGACTGGAGTTCTTTTTCTTCAACCAAACAGTTTGGAGTCTGTGCACATAATGAGCTTCAGACTCCCGTTTTTGAATGACAGGAGTGGATCCTTATGTGGTCATCTGCTTTTGTATCTTATCAGCCTCAACTGCTCAAATTTTTTTTCAAGACTGAGATGCTTTTCTGTCTGCCTAAAATTATTTTTAATTATTTACTTAATAAATTACTGAGTCATTTCTAAAATACATTTACTGGTCAAAGGCATAAAATAATAAATCATTACACTGACAAAAAACAAAAAAAGCATTTAAATAAAAAATGAATGTCAATGGCAAGTTTTATTTTAAGGCATTTTATTTAGATATGAGACACTGTGACAGAGACTATGGCATATGCTCATTTATATGCATTTGTGTCGAATATAACCCAGTGGTTTGTGTTTCATAGAAGTGCTTGGTGTTACTAAATACCTGTTAATGTGAATAATACGCATTACATTATTTCCTGCATTTATTTTACAGGAAGTCAATTTGCTTAGTCTTTTAAAAATAATATTAATAGTTTGTAAGGCTGACAACACCCCTCTTATGACTATTACATTTTTAATACATAGCACCATGGCAAAAATCTAATGTATAACAAGTTTAATAAACAAAACTGATCCTTTTGAATACATGTCAAGTACAGCAGAATACTGCAACCCTAAAATGAACCATTTAGGAAATATTTCTTAGCAGCTCTTTCTAAGCCACTTTGAATATTTGCATGCAGTCCAGTGATGCTTAAGCAGAATAAACTGCCTGCATGACCGATCATGAGAACGATTAAAGTGAGAGAGAAGGGTCAGCAAGCATACTTTAATTAAAGTGTGCAAATATTCAGACTGCTAATTATATACGAAATACACGCTATAGAGTTTTAAATTAACCCTAGGGCAATAAGACCCAGGATGATCTTTCATTATTTACAGGGAATATATTAACATATTACACAGTATATTTACTCTGCTGATGTGCATTGAGTCACACTCAAATGAAGAAATAAAAATTAAATGAAAACAAACAAACACTATCTATATACACACCTAAATTTGCTATTAAATGTTATTTACATTTCTTAGTATTTATGGTGTTATACCAAACTGTGAACATAGTAACCCGAAATTCGAATGAGCAACGATTTTGCTAACACTTCTTCTAGCGACAGTCAGTGATACAGAGAACACTTCTATGCTCACAGCAAATTGAAAGCAGTCAGAACAACAGGTTGTAGAGAAATTTTAAAATGTTCTAATTTCACAGTGTGCATTATTTCTGAAAAGCAATAAGCAATTGAAATGATGAAAGGTATTTCAAGGCACAATAGGAAAAAAAAACAAAACAGACCTGTACAACTTTTAAATAAAGAAAGGAAACTAAAATGAACGCCGCAGTATACTCTATACCTCCGAAGTTGACTTGACGCATCGTGTGACATGATGCGTTTACTTGGTAATGATGTTTGTGAAGCATTTTGATATGATCACAGGAAAGCATTAATGAAAAGTCAACAAAGCTGAATTTTTGACCTTCACAGCAAAGTGGTTCATTTTACCAGAGTTAGAAATGTGCACTCATGTAAATAAGACATTTTAAAAAAGTATTGAGGGTAAAAATAGGAGGTCAAAGAATAACAAAGCTAAAGTATTGCTGTTCATAGCAATCTATTTAAGTGGATTTCAGTGGACATTGTCACTGCATACGTAATGAGAACAGAATACTATTTAAATACAAAAGTAAATAAATTGCAAATATAATTTAAGAAAAAAAAACAAAATATATATACGAAGCCTCGTTGTAATGTTCTGTTTTCATTCTCCTCCTGTGTCGTTGTCAGACTCCATCTCAGTCAGTGTTGAGATGTACCACTCTGCATTTTCTTCCTGTTGCTCGTGCATACTGACAAGTGAAACTCCTTCAGTGTCAGGCTTTACTTTTGTGTTCATTGCTTCCTGCTGCTGACCCTGATGTTTGCGTTTGGTGTGCCGCCTCAGAGTGTTACGCTCAGCAAACCGCATATGGCATAACAGACACTGGTAAGGCTTTTCACCCGTGTGTACCCGCTGGTGCCTTGTCAGCTCTGCGGCCTCTCGGAAACGCCGTGGGCAAAGCTGGCACTCGAAGTTCCGCTCACCTGTATGGATATGTTTGTGCCGCTCCAGATGGCTAGAACGTTTGAAAGCCTTGCCACACAGCTGGCATATGTGCGGCTTCTTCTGGGAGTGTGTGATGGAATGGCGTTCGAGGTCTGAGAGGTAGTAGAAAACCCGTGGACAGTACTGGCAGTAAAGAATGCGACGTGGGCCTAATGCCTGCGGATCCTGCTTTTTTGAATGGTTGGTGGTAAGTATTGGTGAGTCTGAACCTGGACTAGGAGGGGAATTAGAGGACTGAAGTGGAAGGTCTTCAGTAGGGATTCTTAATAAAGAGTCCGTTCGATCAACTGAGACAGACTCTGGCTCAGAGACTGGTAACACTTGGTCAGCGATGCAGTGTTCCTCTAGTGCCTGAGTAACTTCAGTACAAGAAGATGAGTTAAAGACCGGAGATTTGTCAATGCATTTGGGTCGCTTTTCATTTTTTAGTTCAGCGGATACGGCTAATCTAAGCAGTGCTTCCTGGAACGAAGTGGGCATGTCAGAGCAGGAATCAGTTTGCAATTGCTTAGCCAGATTTGAGGAGTTCCCAGAGGACATGCCGGACGTGCAGGAGAAAGCAATGGGTGAGGTAGGGGCAGCAGAATAATTACAGGATTTATTTTGTCCTGAGAGACTTATAGCAGTTGTACAGGAGACAGGTTCCGGGCCAGGCGAACTCGAAGATGAAGGAAGTGCAGCAGATGATGGGGAGGAAATTGAAGAAAAATGTCCTGAAATTGAGGAAGACTGAATTCCACAGGACACTTCAGGGGATGAAAGAACAAGTAAGACAGGGGTGGACTGTGTGTTTGAGGCAAGGGCAAAAGGTAGGGACAGAGCCATAAGTTCAGATTTAGAGTTAGATGCTGAAGCTGTAAGTGTTTGAAGGTGAGATGGGGGGAGAAGGAGGATGGGAGTGTTCGAGTCAGTATTACTAGCCATGATCTGAATAGGAAGGGATGGCAGAGTAGTAGACATCGCCGGCAAGGCAGTTGACCCGGTCTCAATAGTTTCATTGGGAGATGATTTCTCCACTGCTATAGTTGCTTGTGAACTTTCCGTTGAGATACAAGGTGATGAATCCTCCAAAAGTAAATCTGGAAGTAACAACTCTCGCTCAGGCTCTGTATCCTGAAAAGCCAAAGACGTCTCAGTGTCAGACTCTGCGGATCCTGACTCATCAGAGGCAGTCACTGGCATTTCAGAAGGATTTATCTGGGAAACTTTTTGACCATCTGGAGTAAGAGTGTAGGGAATACCCTGGTCGTCTATGAGAAGCGTATCCTTTGGGTCAGGACACATGACTGATCCATATGTAGATGGTATCGCTACATGTGAGGCGGAAGGACACTGATCCCAATTGTCTAAGTGAAAGTTGCTCATATGATCATGTCCCAAGTCAGACCAATAATCTTCATCGTCCTCGTCTTGCACCACTTCTACATGCTGAGAGTCATCCTTAATCTCATCCACCTCCATTATTAACGATATCTGGTATTCACGATCTAGAACCCATTTATGCTTTTCATTGTTATCCCTGACATTCTGTTTTGGCAGGCTTAAATCCAGTGCTGCATAGACCTCTTCCTGCCCCATGGCTTCTTTAACGCTAGAAACAGCTTCAGGCATTGCTACAGCCAATCCTTTCTGTTTTTCATGAAATGGGACTGGAGCTGTACAGTTTGCACTATTGCACACCTGACTGCGCACTGTCTTTTTTTTGTACGCACAGTCTCTGGTCTTTTCAAATGTCTCAGACTTGGTAACATTTGCAAGGGCTTGTATGTCCACCTCCTCTTTGGTCATGTGACTGAAACGTTCTTCGTATTTCTTATTACTGGTATTCCTTAGAGGGGATTTTCGATGAAGGTCCTTCACAGAGTAATCACTAGATAAGAGGTTAGAGTTAAAATATATCGCTTTGGTTATTGGTTCATTCATTTCTGATTAAACAATGTTAGTCTTGATGCCAGGTGTCAGTTGTGAAGCTCTTCGTACGTTGGTCTTGTGTGGATTCAGACATGATGACACCGTTTCTGACTGGCTGACCAAACGAACAGAATTCCTGTCTGAAACTGAATCAGATGCATGCTGTTATTGCACTCCCTACCTGCTTTGTCTTCACCATCTGTACCGCCCTACTGAGATACTCCTGAGATGGACGTATTGGGGTATTTGGTTTTCAGGCTAAAATTCCATTAAGGTCCTTGAATTTTGCAACCTTGTCCATAAAACCTACTTTTGATTGATTCACATAGATTTAGTATCAGTCCCCTTGAATGGCTAAGGTCCTGCACAATATCCTCCGATATAACAATACGCTAACTTTGGTTGTTAGCTCACCAGAGAAGGAGCGATGACGTCACTCAATATTAGCCCATTTATTGCTACCTGAGAATTCACTGAATATTTTTTGCCAAATCCACTTGTATTAATCTTGCAAATAGAAGCATTTGCTCTTCTGGTGGAGCCATCTGTCTCCATCCTTGTCACTGTCACTGGAAAAAGTCATTAATCTGGAAATGAGCAAAAGAAAATAATAGACATTTTTGTTTGATATTTCAGCAGAATTTAAAGAAGAAATTTCCAAACAATTGTGTGAACATTTGGTATCATTTACAAGCACCTGTCTATTTCAATAATAGTTTGGATTCAACAATGTTGAAAAAAAATCAACTTGGAAATTCCGTTTAGTGCAAATGAATTTTTACATACAAATTCATTACAAAGTATTCTGGGCACATGTGGCTATGTCCATCACAGTAGCATGACAGTTTCTCATAGAATATCGCCTGTGAACTCGATAATCCCACACACTCAGCAGCAGTTTTTCACCTCTGGCTTTAGGCACCGAGATTTTTCCCTTAATTCCTGAATCTTTTCACAATATTATGAACTGTAGATTGTAAAAGACCTAAATTCTTTGCAATTTTGCACTGAGAAACACTATATTTATTCTGACTGACAATTTTCTTACAGAGTTTGGCACAAGATAATTAGCCATAACCCATCCTTGCAAAGACAAACCCTTTGAATATGAATGCTCCTTTTATACCCAATCTTGATACCATTTTAGTAATAGCTGTTAACCTGCTAATAGTGGAACCTTCAGTCTTAGTATAGAATTACGTTTGTCAGTGAAAACATTGAAAATCTTTTCTTTGTTCTTCAGTCAGTTTAATAAAGGGCCATATGATTTAAAAATGACAGATTTTACTGAATTTTTGGAAAGTGTCCCAACTTTTTTGGAAATGGAATTAGTAAGTTCAAGGCAAGCACATAGCATAGTTTTTAATATATACACTTTAAAGTCATGATTTTGAAAAAAAATATGTATATGATAACATTATATCTCTGTTGTCACAAATAGTGCATGTCTAAACTAAAATACACTCACTTCAAAACAATTTGCAGGATACAGCACCAATGACATAAACAGTGTGCATAATAGAGCATGCAAAAGGACTTAGTATATAGTATATATAATATAAAGTCTTATATCAGAAAGTAGTGAGGAGTATCCATTACTATTGGAACCTACTGCCTGCTTTTATACCAAAGCACTAGGGAATTTTCAAATCAGAAGGTGTGCTTTCAATTTCTAATACAGCATCGCATTTACAATTGCAGCTGTAACATTAATCATCCGTTTATCTTA